>NC_069502.1:21598617-21843617 GCF_027579735.1 Bombina bombina | reverse complement strand
TATTTGTAATTTTGTCTATTTCATCTCCATCGTAACTCCCTTTCTATAAATTTTTGTTTTAGTAGTTTTGTTTGATTTACAAAATCTTCTTCATTACTGATTTTTTTTAATTATACATTTTTGACTTTTGGGTATGTTTTTTTTTCTATTTTGAATAGTGACAGCTGTTTTGATGTATATAATTACTGGCGTCAATGGGTTTGAAGTAGGTTTTTGTATTTATATTTCCATTTGTAATATAGATTTCTAGGTCCAAAAAAATAGATTTTTTCTTTACTACTCTCACTTGTAAATTTGATAGTTTTACTATTATCATTCATTGACACTAGATATTGTTGGAATTCTGTTTCTGCCCCCTTCCAATTTATGAGGATATCATCAATGTAGCGCCTATAGAGGACCAGACTTGTCGCAAGCTGCTGGGATTGGAGAAACTCCTTATCCCATAGCCCCATAAAGAGGTTTGCATAACGTGGGGCAAATCTGGTCCCCATAGACGTACCACACTGCTGATGATAGTATTCATCTTGAAACGAAAAATAATTATGAGTCAATATTTATAGTATCCCCTCTAATATAAAGTCCACCTGTCTCTCCTTTAGTAGAAAATCTCCTTTTAAAAAAATGTTTAGCTGCTTCTATGCCATCTTTGTGTGCTATACAAGTGTATAGAGAGCCTACATTGCAGGTGGCTAGCAAATAATTGTCTTTCCATTCTATCTGTTCCAGAGTGTTAAGTATATTGGTTGAATCTTTAAGGTACAATGGCAGTTCTTCTACATATTTTTGTAGGTAAATATCTATCAGCTAGATTACGAGTTTTTGTCAGTAATGGTGTGCGGTGCTAACGAGCCTTTTTTTCTCACCGCTCACTTAAGACAACGCTGGTATTACGAGTTTTCTGCAACCCGGCGTTAGCCTCAGAAAAGTGAGCGTTGAGCAAAATTTAGCTCCACATCTCACCTGAATACCAGCGTTACTTAAGTCAGCGGTAAGCTGGCTGAACGTGCTCGTGCACTATTTCCCCATAGGAAACAATGGGGCTGAGTCGGCTGAAAAAAAACCTAACACCTGCAAAAAAGCAGCGTTCAGCTCCTAACGCAGCCCCATTGTTTCCTATGGGGAAATACTTTTTACGTCTGCACCTAACACCCTAACATGAACCCTGAGTCTAAACACCCCTAATCTTACACTTATTAACCCCTAATCTGCCGTCCCCGACATTGTCGCCACCTGCATTATATTATTAACCCCTAATCTGCCACTCCGGACACCGCCGCCACCTACATTATACCTATGAACCCCTAATCTACTGCCCCCAACATCGCCGAACCCTACATTATATACATTATATTTATTAACCCCTATTCTGCCCCCCCCAACGTCGCCGCCACTATAATAAATTTATTAACCCCTAAACCTAAGTCTAACCCTAACCCCCCCAACTTAAATATAATTTAAATACATCTAAATAAATTATTCCTATTTAAAACTAAATACTTACCTGTAAAATAAACCCTAAGATAGCTACAATGTAATTATTAGTTACATTGTAGCTATCTTAGGGTTTATTTTACAGGTAAGTATTTAGTTTTAAATAGGAATAATTTATCTCGGAATTTATTTTATTTTTTTACAGGCAACTTTGTAATTATTTTAACTAGGTACAAAAGTTATTAAATAGTTATTAACTATTTAATAACTACCTAGCTAAAATAAGTACAAATTTACCTGTAAAATAAACCCTAACCTAAGTTACAATTACACCTAACACTACACTATCCTTAAATTAATTACATAACATACCTACAATTAATTACAATTAAATTTAATAAACTAAATTACGAAAAACAACAAACACTAAATTACAGAAAATAAAAAAGAAATTACAGATATTTTAAACTAATTACACCTAATCTAACCCCCTAACAAAATAAAAAAGCCCCCCAAAATAAAAAAAATCCCTACCCTATACTAAATTACAAATAGCCCTTAAAAGGGCCTTTTGCGGGGCATTGCCCCAAAGTAATCAGCTCTTTTACCTGTAAAAAAAAATACAATCCCCCCCAACATTAAAATCCACCACCCACACACCCAACCCTACTCTAAAACCCACCCAATCCCCCCTTAATAAAACCTAACACTAACCCCCTGAAGATCACCCTACCTTGAGCCATCTTCACCCAGCCGGGCACAAGTGGACCTCCAGACCAGCAGAAGTCTTCATCCGATCCGGCCAGAAGAGGACCTCCAGACCAGCAGAAGTCTTCATCCAGGCGGCATCTTCTATCTTCTTCCATTCAGAGTGGAGCGGGTCCATCTTGAAGACATCCGACACGGAGCATCCTCTTCCATCCGACGGCGACTGAAGAATGAAGGTTCCTTTAAGTGACGTCATCCAAGATGGCGTCCCTTCAATTCCGATTGGCTGATAGAATCCTATCAGCCAATAGGAATTAAGGCAGGAAAAATCCTATTGGCTGATGCAATCAGCCAATAGAATTGAAGTTCAATCCTATTGGCTGATGCAATCAGCCAATAGAATTGAAGTTCAATCCTATTGGCTGCTCCAATCAGCCAATAGGATTGAGCTTGCATTCTATTGGCTGTTCCAATCAGCCAATAGAATGTGAGCTCAATTCTATTGGCTGATTGCATCAGCCAATAGGATTTTTCCTACCTTAATTCCGATTGGCTGATAGGATTCTATCAGCCAATCGGAATTGAAGGGACGCCATCTTGGATGACGTCACTTAAAGGAACCTTCATTCTTCAGTTGCCGTCGGATGGAAGAGGATGCTCCGCGTCGGATGTCTTCAAGATG
This sequence comes from Bombina bombina, assembly GCF_027579735.1. Lineage (NCBI taxonomy): Eukaryota > Metazoa > Chordata > Amphibia > Anura > Bombinatoridae > Bombina > Bombina bombina. Next base: position 21,840,793 of record NC_069502.1, on the reverse strand, counting down.
GACCCGCTCCGGATGGAATAAGATAGAAGATGCCGACTGGTGGATTTTAATGTTGGGGGGGATTGTATTTTTTTTTACAGGTAAAAGAGCTGATTACTTTGGGGCAATGCCCCGCAAAAGGCCCTTTTAAGGGCTATTTGTAATTTAGTATAGGGTAGGGATTTTTTTATTTTTGGGGGCTTTTTTATTTTGTTAGGGGGATTAGATTAGGTGTAATTAGTTTAAAATATCTGTAATTTCTTTTTTATTTTCTGTAATTTAGTGTTTGTTGTTTTTCGTAATTTAGTTTATTTAATTTAATTGTAATTAATTGTAGGTATTTTATGTAATTAATTTAAGGATAGTGTAGTGTTAGGTGTAATCGTAACTTAGGTTAGGGTTTATTTTACAGGTAAATTTTTACTTATTTTAGCTAGGTAGTTATTAAATAGTTAATAACTATTTAATAAATATTGTACCTAGTTAAAATAAATACAAAGTTGCCTGTAAAATAAAAATAAACCCTGAGATAGCTACAATGTAACTATTAGTTATATTGTAGCTATCTTAGGGTTTATTTTATATGTAAGTATTTAGTTTTAAATAGGAATAATTTATTTAGATGTATTTAAATTATATTTAAGTTAGGGGGGGTTAGGGTTAGACTTAGGTTTAGGGGTTAATAAATTTATTATAGTGGCGGCGACGGCAGATTAGAGGTTAATAAATTTAATATAGCTGCGGCGACATTGGGGGGGCAGATTAGGGGTTAATAAAATTTAACTAGTGCTTGCGAATCCGGGATTGCGGCGGTTCAGGGGTTAATACATTTATTACAGTGGCGGCGCTGTCCGGTTGGCAGATTAGGAATTAAATAATTTTATTATAGTGTTTGCGATGTGGGGGGGGGGCTCGGTTTAGGGGTTAATAGGTAGTTTATGGGTGTTAGTGTACTTTATAGCACTTTAGTTAGGAGTTTTATGTTACGGCGTTAGCCCATAAAACTCTTAACTACTGACTTTAAAATGCGGTAGGAGTCTTGGAGGTAGAGGCTGTATCGCTCACTTTTTAAAGCGATCGTAATACCGGCGTTAGGCAAATTCCATTAAAAAGATAGGATACGCAATTGACGTAAGGGGATTTGCGGTATGATAAAATCGCAGAAAAAAAAGTGAGCGGTACACCTGTACCTGCCAGACTCGTAATACCAGCGGGCGTTAAAAAGCAGCGTTAGGACCCCTTAACGCTGCTTTTTAACCCTAACGCAAGACTCGTAATCTAGGCATATATATTTTGACAGATTAGATGTTATGGAGTTTATTCCAGAGACGATGGGTCTACCTGGCGGTGATATCAGCGTTTTATGAATTTTGGGTAAACTATAAAACAGGGGAATTATGGGTTTGTCTTGATAAATATAATTTTATTCTTTTTCACTTAATATGCCTTCAGTATTGGCTATATTTAATATATTATTTAGATCAGCATTGGCTATATTTAATATATTATTTAGATCAGCATTGGCTATATTTAATATATTATTTAGATCAGCATTGGCTATATTTAATATATTATTTAGATCAGCATTGGCTATATTTAATATATTATTTAGATCAGCATTGGCTATATTTAATATATTATTTAGATCAGCATTGGCTATATTTAATATATTATTTAGATCAGCATTGGCTATATTTAATATATTATTTAGATCAGTATTGGCTATATTTAATATATTATTTAGATCAGTATTGGCTATATTTAATATATTATTTAGATCAGTATTGGCTATATTTAATATATTATTTAGATCAGTATTGGCTATATTTAATATATTATTTAGATCAGTATTGGCTGTATTTAATATATTATTTAGATCAGCATTGGCTATATTTAATATATTATTTAGATCAGTATTGGCTATATTTAATATGTTATTTAGATCAGCATTGGCTATATTTAATATATTATTTAGATCAGCATTGGCTATATTTAATATATTATTTAGATCAGAATTGGCTATGTTTAATATATTATTTAGATCAGCATTGGCTATGTTTAATATATTATTTAGATCAGCATTGGCTATATTTAATATATTATTTAGATCAGCATTGGCTATATTTAATATATTATTTAGATCAGTATTGGCTATATTTAATATATTATTTAGATCAGTATTGGTTATATTTAATATATTATTTAGATCAGTATTGGCTATATTTAATATATTATTTAGATCAGTATTGGCTATATTTAATATATTATTTAGATCAGTATTGGCTATATTTAATATATTATTTAGATCAGTTTTGGCTATATTTAATATATTATTTAGATTAGTATTGGCTATATTTAATATATTATTTAGATCAGCATTGAATTGTGAGGTTGGGCTTGACTTTATCTTTTTATAGTTTTTTTGCCACATATGTGCAGAAACCACTGATATATAGAGTACACACCAAACTAGTGCCACATATGTGCAGCAACCACTGATATAAAATGTGCACACCAGACTAGTGCCACATGTGCAGCAACCACTGATATAAAATGTGCACACCAGACTAGTGCCACATGTGCAGCAACCACTGATATAAAAGGTGCACACCAGACTAGTGCCACATGTGCAGCAACCACTGATATAAAAGGTGCACACCAGACTAGTGCCACGTATGTGCAGCAACCAATGATATATAGAGTACACACCAGACTAGTGCCACATATGTGCAGATACCACTGATATAAAAGGTGCACACCAGGCTAGTGCCACGTATGTGCAGCAACCAATGATATACAGAGTACACACCAGACTAGTGCCACATATGTGCAGATACCACTGATATAAAAGGTGCACACCAGGCTAGTGCCACATGTGCAGCAACCACTGATATAAAAGGTGCACACCAGATTAGTGCCACGTATGTGCAGCAACCACTGATATATAGAGTACACACCAGACTAATGACACTTATGTGCAGCAACCACTGATATAAAAGGTGCACACCAGGCTAGTGCCACGTATGTGCAGCAACCAATGATATATAGAGTACACACCAGACTAGTGCCACATATGTGCAGATACCACTGATATAAAAGGTGCATACCAGACTAGTGCCACATATGTGCAACAACCAATGATATATAGAGTACACACCAGACTAGTGCACATATGTGCATCAACCACTGATATCTAGAGTGCATACCAGACTAGTGCCACGTATGTGCAGCAACCACGGATATATAAAGTACACACCAGACTAGTGCCACATATGTGCAGCAACCACTGATATATAGAGTACACACCAGGCTTGTGCCATGTATGTGCAGCAACCACTGATATACAGAATACACAACAGATTAGTGCCACATATGTGCAGCAACCACTGATATATAGAGTACACACCAGGCTTGTGCCATGTATGTGCAGCAACCACTGATATACAGAATACACAACAGATTAGTGCCACATATGTGCAGCAACCATTGATATAAAGGTACACACCAGGCTGATACAATGGGTATTGAAAAGAATCACCCACCCCCCTTGAAAATAATGACATTTTGTTGCTTTGCAGTCAGAAATAAAGACATACACAGTTTTTGTTTATCCAGTTGTAATTACTCAGTGCAACTTATAACATCCAAGTGAAAGATATAACACCAACATGTCAGGCAAAAATAAAGACAATTCAATAACAGAATCACTGAGTTGCAAAAAGGATCACCCCCTCCTAAAATTACGTGTAAACTCAATCAGGTGTAGGTAATCACCTTCTCAACTGCACACACAAAGCCATTTGACCTTCAACTGTGATCAGCTGTGGGCATATTGATTAGCTCAGCATGAAAAGAGCTTTCCTAGAGCATCTCAGTTCTTGGTAGTGCAACTGAAGCAAACAATCAACTATGGGTGGCAAGGCACTGTCAAAACATCTCCAGGATAATGTTGTGGACAGGCAGAAGTCAGGAGATGGATACAAGAAAATATCAAAGGCTTTATCAATGCCTAGAAGCACAGTGAAGTATATTATTAAGAAGTTGAAGGTATTTTGTACAACAGAGACCCTCTCTGGATCAGGACGTCGCTCCAAACTGGATGAAAGAGCCAAGAGGAAACTGGTCAGAGAGGCTACCAAGAGGCCCACAGCAACTCTGAAGCATTTGCAGGAATTTATGGCAAAAAATGGTCATTGTGTGCACGTATTCTCCACAAATGAAGAAAAAAATCACTCCTCGAGAAAGGCCACATGCAGTCACCACTGAGCCTTGCCATAACACACCAAGGAGATTCGGAGGCCAGTACAGTTCATATTACTGACGATAAGGTACAGTCCCATTACTGATAAGGTACAGTCCCATTACTGATTATAAGTACAGTCAAATTACCGACTATAAGGTACAGTCATATTACTATAAATAAATATAATATATATATATATATATATATATATATAAATAAATATTAGAAAATTCAATAAATACACAGAAATAGATTAATAATAGATAGCACTTTTCACAAAAAAATATTATTTGAATACACTTCATATCACAGAAATGTAGTTTACTAATATTAATTCACAAACACAAGTCACAGGTTTTTTCATTAATCACAATACACAGTGAGATCCAAATTTGAGTTATCAGATTTTAAATAACATTAAGTGATAAAAATGGAGGTTATCAGGTTGAAAAAGATACCAACACAGGAGTAGAGAAATGGTAAAAATGAATCATCATCTAAAGATCATCTATAAAAGGTTATAATGAAGGCAAGTGTCCAACACTAAGCAAACGTTATTATAACTATATATACAATATCATAGTTATACTTAAGTAGCAACCCTTTATGGATTGCTACATAGTGAAAGCATTAGTATCCTAAGAATACCTCTGACTACATAAAATATAATTCCCCTTTGAAAGCAAGTAAAACATATGGCGGATTATATGTATTAACATATGATGATTACAGACATATTAGTAAAATTGTATAATTGATAACTGGGAGAATTAAATCCACCTTAATTCCTCCTTATTGAAAGTGAAATAACTGGTAGACTATTCAGATTAAAAATGGAAAAACACTACAAAACAATAATAAGAAACAAGCCCACCTTAAATGAAATCACGCAACATAAGAGAATCCCAGAAGGCTATCCTAGATAGACAGACAACTAACAAGATCCAATCATTGTTCAGGAGGGGCGGAACTTTTAACGTCAGAACTGTATAAATATTTTAAAACTCGGCGGCTTGCCGCCTTTAAAAAAGTCAAAGTTACTGGTGAAACGCGTTGGGGGGTTTGCACGGGACGATGGGGTCCCAATTGTTATTTTAAATATCAGAGCAATGTTGTGTTGAATTAATCAGATATACTATCAGTCATAGTGCAATTACAGGAGTCAAGAATCAAGTTGCTGTTATTTGAACAGACCTGATAACATTAGATGCAAATAACATCTAAAGATTTTATTACAAGACCAGAGACTCATATTTTGCATTCTCTTTCTGTTCCAATCAGCCAATAGGATTGAGCTTGCATTCTATTGGCTGTTCCAATCAGCCAATAGAATGTGAGCTCAATTCTATTGGCTGATTGCATCAGCCAATAGGATTTTTCCTACCTTAATTCCGATTGGCTGATAGGATTCTATCAGCCAATCGGAATTGAAGGGACGCCATCTTGGATGACGTCACTTAAAGGAACCTTCATTCTTCAGTCGCCGTCGGATGGAAGAGGATGCTCCGCGTCGGATGTCTTCAAGATGGACCCGCTCCGGATGGAATAAGATAGAAGATGCTCGACTGGTGGATTTTAATGTTGGGGGGGATTGTATTTTTTTTTACAGGTAAAAGAGCTGATTACTTTGGGGCAATGCCCCGCAAAAGGCCCTTTTAAGGGCTATTTGTAATTTAGTATAGGGTAGGGATTTTTTTATTTTTGGGGGCTTTTTTATTTTGTTAGGGGGATTAGATTAGGTGTAATTAGTTTAAAATATCTGTAATTTCTTTTTTATTTTCTGTAATTTAGTGTTTGTTGTTTTTCGTAATTTAGTTTATTTAATTTAATTGTAATTAATTGTAGGTATTTTATGTAATTAATTTAAGGATAGTGTAGTGTTAGGTGTAATCGTAACTTAGGTTAGGGTTTATTTTACAGGTAAATTTTTACTTATTTTAGCTAGGTAGTTATTAAATAGTTAATAACTATTTAATAAATATTGTACCTAGTTAAAATAAATACAAAGTTGCCTGTAAAATAAAAATAAACCCTGAGATAGCTACAATGTAACTATTAGTTATATTGTAGCTATCTTAGGGTTTATTTTATATGTATTTAGTTTTAAATAGGAATAATTTATTTAGATGTATTTAAATTATATTTAAGTTAGGGGGGGTTAGGGTTAGACTTAGGTTTAGGGGTTAATAAATTTATTATAGTGGCGGCGACGGCAGATTAGAGGTTAATAAATTTAATATAGCTGCGGCGACATTGGGGGGGCAGATTAGGGGTTAATAAAATTTAACTAGTGCTTGCGAATCCGGGATTGCGGCGGTTCAGGGGTTAATACATTTATTACAGTGGCGGCGCTGTCCGGTTGGCAGATTAGGAATTAAATAATTTTATTATAGTGTTTGCGATGTGGGGGGGGGGGGCTCGGTTTAGGGGTTAATAGGTAGTTTATGGGTGTTAGTGTACTTTATAGCACTTTAGTTAGGAGTTTTATGTTACGGCGTTAGCCCATAAAACTCTTAACTACTGACTTTAAAATGCGGTAGGAGTCTTGGAGGTAGAGGCTGTATCGCTCACTTTTTAAAGCGATCGTAATACCGGCGTTAGGCAAATTCCATTAAAAAGATAGGATACGCAATTGACGTAAGGGGATTTGCGGTATGATAAAATCGCAGAAAAAAAAGTGAGCGGTACACCTGTACCTGCCAGACTCGTAATACCAGCGGGCGTTAAAAAGCAGCGTTAGGACCCCTTAACGCTGCTTTTTAACCCTAACGCAAGACTCGTAATCTAGGCATATATATTTTGACAGATTAGATGTTATGGAGTTTATTCCAGAGACGATGGGTCTACCTGGCGGTGATATCAGCGTTTTATGAATTTTGGGTAAACTATAAAACAGGGGAATTATGGGTTTGTCTTGATAAATATAATTTTATTCTTTTTCACTTAATATGCCTTCAGTATTGGCTATATTTAATATATTATTTAGATCAGCATTGGCTATATTTAATATATTATTTAGATCAGCATTGGCTATATTTAATATATTATTTAGATCAGCATTGGCTATATTTAATATATTATTTAGATCAGCATTGGCTATATTTAATATATTATTTAGATCAGCATTGGCTATATTTAATATATTATTTAGATCAGCATTGGCTATATTTAATATATTATTTAGATCAGTATTGGCTATATTTAATATATTATTTAGATCAGTATTGGCTATATTTAATATATTATTTAGATCAGTATTGGCTATATTTAATATATTATTTAGATCAGTATTGGCTATATTTAATATATTATTTAGATCAGTATTGGCTGTATTTAATATATTATTTAGATCAGCATTGGCTATATTTAATATATTATTTAGATCAGTATTGGCTATATTTAATATGTTATTTAGATCAGCATTGGCTATATTTAATATATTATTTAGATCAGCATTGGCTATATTTAATATATTATTTAGATCAGAATTGGCTATGTTTAATATATTATTTAGATCAGCATTGGCTATGTTTAATATATTATTTAGATCAGCATTGGCTATATTTAATATATTATTTAGATCAGCATTGGCTATATTTAATATATTATTTAGATCAGTATTGGCTATATTTAATATATTATTTAGATCAGTATTGGTTATATTTAATATATTATTTAGATCAGTATTGGCTATATTTAATATAGTATTTAGATCAGTATTGGCTATATTTAATATATTATTTAGATCAGTTTTGGCTATATTTAATATATTATTTAGATCAGTATTGGCTATATTTAATATATTATTTAGATCAGCATTGAATTGTGAGGTTGGGCTTGACTTTATCTTTTTATAGTTTTTTTGCCACATATGTGCAGAAACCACTGATATATAGAGTACACACCAAACTAGTGCCACATATGTGCAGCAACCACTGATATAAAATGTGCACACCAGACTAGTGCCACATGTGCAGCAACCACTGATATAAAATGTGCACACCAGACTAGTGCCACATGTGCAGCAACCACTGATATAAAAGGTGCACACCAGACTAGTGCCACATGTGCAGCAACCACTGATATAAAAGGTGCACACCAGACTAGTGCCACGTATGTGCAGCAACCAATGATATATAGAGTACACACCAGACTAGTGCCACATATGTGCAGATACCACTGATATAAAAGGTGCACACCAGGCTAGTGCCACGTATGTGCAGCAACCAATGATATACAGAGTACACACCAGACTAGTGCCACATATGTGCAGATACCACTGATATAAAAGGTGCACACCAGGCTAGTGCCACATGTGCAGCAACCACTGATATAAAAGGTGCACACCAGATTAGTGCCACGTATGTGCAGCAACCACTGATATATAGAGTACACACCAGACTAATGACACTTATGTGCAGCAACCACTGATATAAAAGGTGCACACCAGGCTAGTGCCACGTATGTGCAGCAACCAATGATATATAGAGTACACACCAGACTAGTGCCACATATGTGCAGATACCACTGATATAAAAGGTGCATACCAGACTAGTGCCACATATGTGCAACAACCAATGATATATAGAGTACACACCAGACTAGTGCACATATGTGCATCAACCACTGATATCTAGAGTGCATACCAGACTAGTGCCACGTATGTGCAGCAACCACGGATATATAAAGTACACACCAGACTAGTGCCACATATGTGCAGCAACCACTGATATATAGAGTACACACCAGGCTTGTGCCATGTATGTGCAGCAACCACTGATATACAGAATACACAACAGATTAGTGCCACATATGTGCAGCAACCACTGATATATAGAGTACACACCAGGCTTGTGCCATGTATGTGCAGCAACCACTGATATACAGAATACACAACAGATTAGTGCCACATATGTGCAGCAACCATTGATATAAAGGTACACACCAGGCTGATACAATGGGTATTGAAAAGAATCACCCACCCCCCTTGAAAATAATCACATTTTGTTGCTTTGCAGTCAGAAATAAAGACATACACAGTTTTTGTTTATCCAGTTGTAATTACTCAGTGCAACTTATAACATCCAAGTGAAAGATATAACACCAACATGTCAGGCAAAAATAAAGACAATTCAATAACAGAATCACTGAGTTGCAAAAAGGATCACCCCCTCCTAAAATTACGTGTAAACTCAATCAGGTGTAGGTAATCACCTTCTCAACTGCACACACAAAGCCATTTGACCTTCAACTGTGATCAGCTGTGGGCATATTGATTAGCTCAGCATGAAAAGAGCTTTCCTAGAGCATCTCAGTTCTTGGTAGTGCAACTGAAGCAAACAATCAACTATGGGTGGCAAGGCACTGTCAAAACATCTCCAGGATAATGTTGTGGACAGGCAGAAGTCAGGAGATGGATACAAGAAAATATCAAAGGCTTTATCAATGCCTAGAAGCACAGTGAAGTATATTATTAAGAAGTTGAAGGTATTTTGTACAACAGAGACCCTCTCTGGATCAGGACGTCGCTCCAAACTGGATGAAAGAGCCAAGAGGAAACTGGTCAGAGAGGCTACCAAGAGGCCCACAGCAACTCTGAAGCATTTGCAGGAATTTATGGCAAAAAATGGTCATTGTGTGCACGTATTCTCCACAAATGAAGAAAAAAATCACTCCTCGAGAAAGGCCACATGCAGTCACCACTGAGCCTTGCCATAACACACCAAGGAGATTCGGAGGCCAGTACAGTTCATATTACTGACGATAAGGTACAGTCCCATTACTGATAAGGTACAGTCCCATTACTGATTATAAGTACAGTCAAATTACCGACTATAAGGTACAGTCATATTACTATAAATAAATATAATATATATATATATATATATATATATATATATATATATAAATAAATATTAGAAAATTCAATAAATACACAGAAATAGATTAATAATAGATAGCACTTTTCACAAAAAAATATTATTTGAATACACTTCATATCACAGAAATGTAGTTTACTAATATTAATTCACAAACACAAGTCACAGGTTTTTTCATTAATCACAATACACAGTGAGATCCAAATTTGAGTTATCAGATTTTAAATAACATTAAGTGATAAAAATGGAGGTTATCAGGTTGAAAAAGATACCAACACAGGAGTAGAGAAATGGTAAAAATGAATCATCATCTAAAGATCATCTATAAAAGGTTATAATGAAGGCAAGTGTCCAACACTAAGCAAACGTTATTATAACTATATATACAATATCATAGTTATACTTAAGTAGCAACCCTTTATGGATTGCTACATAGTGAAAGCATTAGTATCCTAAGAATACCTCTGACTACATAAAATATAATTCCCCTTTGAAAGCAAGTAAAACATATGGCGGATTATATGTATTAACATATGATGATTACAGACATATTAGTAAAATTGTATAATTGATAACTGGGAGAATTAAATCCACCTTAATTCCTCCTTATTGAAAGTGAAATAACTGGTAGACTATTCAGATTAAAAATGGAAAAACACTACAAAACAATAATAAGAAACAAGCCCACCTTAAATGAAATCACGCAACATAAGAGAATCCCAGAAGGCTATCCTAGATAGACAGACAACTAACAAGATCCAATCATTGTTCAGGAGGGGCGGAACTTTTAACGTCAGAACTGTATAAATATTTTAAAACTCGGCGGCTTGCCGCCTTTAAAAAAGTCAAAGTTACTGGCGAAACGCGTTGGGGGGTTTGCACGGGACGATGGGGTCCCAATTGTTATTTTAAATATCAGAGCAATGTTGTGTTGAATTAATCAGATATACTATCAGTCATAGTGCAATTACAGGAGTCAAGAATCAAGTTGCTGTTATTTGAACAGACCTGATAACATTAGATGCAAATAACATCTAAAGATTTTATTACAAGACCAGAGACTCATATTTTGCATTCTCTTTCTTTACTATTAAAATGCAGTTATTTAAAGTATAGATAAAAATACAACAAACTGTCAAAGTTAAAAAGTAGACAGTAAACAAATAATAAATCAGTGACCAATAAGGATAGAGAACTGATTAAATTAAAACCACATAACCAATCAGATTGAATATGAGTCCTATAAACTATCCAAAATACAGCAATACATCCTCTTTCTTTTACTGCATCTGAAAGATAAGTATTGCTTATAATATTGTTATATTATAAAGTTTATTGTTGTTTTCATTGGGGGTTTATATTAAAAATTTTATTATTGTCTTTTGTCAATTATCTTTTAGATGTACATTTTGTTTTTTATTTTGTTTTTTATTTATTAGTTGTTTATCGATTTTTTCGTTGGTTTCATTTAACTGTTCTTTTTATACTTATGCTTATATCCCCTTCCGGTTTTCTTTTCCTATTGATTTCGCCGATTTTGAAGCATCCTTTGCTTTGTTTGTTTATTTTTTCCCCTGCTGCGTTATGCAGCACTGGTCCGACGTCCATCTTGACTTTGTTGGTCTCATTGCGCATGCGCAGCCCTTTTCCCTGTTAATGCGCAGTTAGTTTTTCTTTCTCCCGCCCTCATTCCGACAATCAGCTGTTGCATGTCGGAGTGCTGTTACTTTGTTTCACTTTGATTACGCTGCTCATAGTCTATTTATATCCTCTAGTTTTTAGCATATTGTTCCTTTTGATGGTCTTTGTCTCCATCTTTTGGCCATATTAATTATTTCTTCTAAATAATTTTAAGTTTTTCTTTTCTTCCATTGTTTTTGTTAGACCACATTCTTGGGGTCAATATATATAAAAAAAATTAATTGATATTCTTAAAATTTATTTGTTACTGTTTAATTAATTTTTATTAGTTCATTTTAAATTTATATTTATCTTAAATTGTTTTTTATATTTTTAATTATGTCTCAATCTTCAGATTTGAATCCTCTTAATTCAGAGGGTGTTCAAAAGATGATTGACACATCAATGAATTCTATGCTTGAAAAGATTTCTTTATTAATTGATAAATCAAATAAAAAGACTTTAAAAAGAAAAAGGCCTATTTCAAGTGGCATTAAAACAAGTAAAAAATTACTCCAGAAATCTCGCCAGATTGTCTCTGGTTCTGTTGTTCCTGGCAGGAAAGGAAGGAAAACACCTGCAATTCCCTCTACTCCCAAGAGGTTACTTATGGGAGAGGCTTTGGCCAATGATGATGAATCTGAGATTTCTGATACTGAAGTTAATTCTGATTCCTCTTTGGATTCTAATAAATCTGAAAATTATATGTCTAATTCTTCAGATAATTCTTCGGCCTCTCCGAAGATTAAAAAATTTAAAAAAGCTCTTAAAAAAATCTAAACATTTAGATTCTTCAAAAGTTAAATTTTTTGATTGCCTAGGAAATCCTAGGTTTAATGCAGATGATCTGCACCACCCTAGATCTGTGGAGTGGTGCCCTTCATCTGATATTGCGGAATTCATTGATTACCAGTTACGTCAACCCTTAAAGAGGGACTCTAGAAATAAGATGAGGGCAGAATGCCCCAGACATATTCTTCCTAACAACGCTAGTATTACACCTGAAGTAGATCCAAAAATTTTAAAATTGATAGGGTCTCCAGGTTTTAAGTTAAAGAAAGGCATGGACCGTGCTTGGAAAATTTGTCAAGACAAAATGCTTGACACTATTGGTCCTTTAGCTAAGCTATTTGATTTATCGGAACAAGCTGTATATGACAATTCCTTGTTTGATCTGGTTATAGTCAGAGAATGGCTTCAGAGGATGCTCAGTTTTCTGGGTAACGCCAACTCTGCCATGTATACTGAACGCAGACGAAACATACTTAGACGTATCGACCCCAAGGTGTGTGATTTCGCAATTAATGAAATTCATACAGATACTAATGGCCTTTTATTTGGAGACACATTTATTAAGGAACTTAACAGTTATGTAAATACCTTCTCTAATCTGAATAAAGTTCGTACATCTATGAAAAAGATTTTTCATCAAGAACGTTTTTCTGAACAGGCTGGGAAAGGTAGAGGCCACTTTCCTGGCCGTGCCTCATATCCAAACAGGTCTCAATTTACCAACCAGCAATTTAATTCACAAAGATCATTTCAAAATCCAATTTCCTCAAATTTCTTCCCATCCAGAGGAAGATTTTGGAATCCTAGACTCCAACGTTCGAGGCAAAGATCTCGCCCATCTCAAGGTAAACTTTTATTTTCCTCCTTCTCAGAATTCTTTCCAAAACTTAGTAGGAGGCAGATTATCTCTTTTTGCTCAAAATTGGAAGTTAATAACTTCAGATCAATGGGTCCTTCAGACGGTTTCAGGTCTTTTTATAGATTTTATTTCTCCTCCAGTTCAAAATCTCTTCCATTTCCAATAAAATTTTCTGTTTCAGACAACATTTTGGTTCAAAATGAAATTCTAAATTTAATAGAAAAACAAGCAATAGAACCAGTTTCAGATCTTCAAAATTGTTTTTTCAGCAATCTTTTCCTAGTGAAAAAGAAAAATGGTAAATTTCACCCTTTTATAAATTTAAGATCTCTAAATGCCTTCATGGTTTATCAACATTTCAAAATGGAAGGTATTCATCTTCTCAGAGATTGTCTTCTAGAAAACGATTTCTTAGTCAGATTAGATTTGACAGATGCTTATCTCACGGTTCCGGTAGCTCTAGATCACAGGAAATTTCTCTCCTTCAATTGGGAAGGAAAAATCTGGAGATTTACTTGCATGCCTTTCGGATTATCCTCAGCCCCTTGGATTTTCACCAAATTGATGAAACCTATAATTACTTGGCTTCGTCTTTGGGGTGTTCATCTTATCATCTATTTAGACAATATTTTGATTATGAATCAAAATTCAGTTGTTTTGAATTCTCAACTCAACCTTACTATCTATATTTTAGAAAATTTGGGTTTTTTAGTCAACAAAGAGAAATCTGTTCTTTCTCCAACCAAATCTCTAACCTTTTTGGGTTTTCTAATAGATACAATGAAATCTACTTTAAGCCTTCCCAGAGAAAAATTGTGAATATCAAGAAAGAGATTTCAAAAACTCTTTCTTTGTCTTTAGTTCCCATCAGGACTATAGCCAGAATAGTTGGGTTACTTTCATCCTCTATTCAGGCTATTTTTCCTGCTCCTCTTCATTACAGGGAACTTCAACGTCTAAAAAATTTTCACCTTCAGAAAGGTTTGTCTTATTCCCATCTCATTCCTCTTTCATCGGAAGTCAAAGAGGAACTTTCATGGTGGCTTTCTCATATAGAAGCTTGGAACGGGAGAGACATTTTTGGGAAATCTCCGGATTTAATTATAGAATCCGATGCCAGTCTTACGGGTTGGGGAGCTCGTTGTGGTCCTTCAATCACGGGAGGAAAATGGTCTTCAGAAGAAAAACATTTTCACATCAACTGCTTAGAACTTTTGGCAGGCTCTTTTGCAGTCAAAAGTTTTGTAAAAGATTCTTTGCCTGTGTCCATTTTACTCAGAATGGACAATATAGTGTCTGATGTCAGAGCTTTAGATTTTGATTCTAAACGTTTTACTCCTGAAGGTGTTACTTTCTTTATTTCTAAAAGAACTAAATCTTTTTCTACTTCTATTTTCTATCCTTATTTACCTTCAGAACCTCTTCTTTGTGTGGTTGTATGTCTCAAAGAGTATGAACGCAGAACTTCTTTTCGTTCTTCTTCCTCTAATCAACTTTTGCTATCTTTTATTCCTCCTCATCATCCTGTCTCTTCTACTTCTATAGCCAGGTGGGTTAAATGGGTTATGAGTGAAGCAGGTATTGATGTTTCTTTTTCCGCTCACTGTGTTAGAGGATCAGCCGCTTCTAAAGCATTTTTGAAGGCTGCTACCCTTCAACAAATTTTGGATGCAGCTGACTGGTCTTCTGATTCTATTTTCAAACAATTTTATTTTAAACCCATTGAACATGCCTCGCTTAATTTATTTTGTTAGTTGCTTTAAACTAGCAAAATATGAGTCTCTGGTCTTGTAATAAAATTGGGATTATCCTAAATTATGAAGGTATAATCTAGATTTTATTAAAGACACAGACGATTATTTTCCCTCCTCTGTTGTATATTGTTATATATATTTTTTCCCACCCTTGATTTGTTTTATTATATTTTAACATGAATTGTATATTTATTTCAGTTATCAACCAATAATAAGGATATTCTCCTAAGAGGCTTTGTTCCTTCACATCTTCGGAAAAAGTCAGATCTTCTATCAAGTTCTCCACATCTTCAACAGTTTTCCAGTTGTTTTTCTATCCTTCCAGTTCTATCCTTCCAGTCAAGTTGGAGTTTTCATCATGGATGATTTTTCTCGTCAAGCTTCTTCTCTTCATGGTTTTCTGCTTCCTGTTCGTTTGGAGTTATTTCTTCATGTTGGATCTTCTGTTTCCTTCTTCAGTTTCAAAGAAAGAGGATGTATTGCTGTATTTTGGACAGTTTATAAGACTCATATTCAATCTGATTGGTTATGTGGTTTTAATTTAATCAGTTCTCTATCCTTATTGGTCACTGATTTATTATTTGTTTACTGTCTACTTTTTAAATTTGACAGTTTGTTGTATTTTTATCTATACTTTAAATAACTGCATTTTAATAGTAAAGAAAGAGAATGCAAAATAATCGTCTCTGTGTCTTTAATAAAATATAGATTATACCTTCATAACTTAGGATAATCCCAATTTTACAATATCAACCGGCAATAGCCCTATATATTTGGGTGGCGGTCCGGCTGCAGATTTGCAGAGTTGGGTGGTTGTTGAAACTGCCGATTTGTAGGGCTGTAAACAGGGTTGATAACATTAGTGGTTCTATTGTAGCCAGGGAAATAATGTAGGTATGTGACCATTTGAACTACTAAGATAATTTGGTCAAATAGAACATGTTAGTAATACAAGCCTTATAAGCTAACAATTGGTCATATGAAATAGCTTGAAATATAAGAGGAGTTAAACGGAACTTGGAAAAGATAACCACACAGCAACATAGTTACGCAATTAGTTGATAATATGTGACAAACTATAGAAGTATAGTTTATACCAAGCCAAATACAGAGATTACTTTGAGAATAATTTTTATGACTTTGGATTGTAAATTAAATAATTCTGAGAAGGATTTGATGAACTTTGGTTGCAAATTATAACAAGATTACAAAGTGGTCTGTAACATAGAAGCCGTTAAAAGCTAATAATAATAATAGACAATCAGAGAATTGTGGGTCATTTGGTAACAGCTTATTTCAAATATATAGAAGTCATGGGATTAAATAACGATGGTAAACAGAGCGGACCAGTATAAAGTGATCACTAAGCACAAATACATATTTTCCTAGTGGCGTGTCTTTTCAGGATAAATATCTACTACCCAAAGGAAGCTAACTTCTGAGCCAATTTCAAATACATATGTGTATACAACCCACACAAATTGACTAAACACCCCATACATGAAACCAACATAGTATTAACATTAAAATATTGTGATAGTTACAAACATCTAAATCATCTTTCATACAAATTCTAAATTATAGCAGGATTATATTATATGAACATCTCAGCCAAGATTATAACAACCACTATACTAATTGGTGTCCATAAACTACTTCAGGACTAAAAAAATTCCACTTTTTATTATAAGTATTGGAACTTATACCAGGTTATAGGATATAATTCAAACCATTTCAGTGGAGACAAGTTCCAATACTATTAGACTCAATTAACAATAGTTGCTACCAAACTGATAAAGATATATAACGACTAATTGTATCATTATATTGTCTCTATTACATTAAGGACAATAATATAGGGCCAGATAGAAGTAACGTAAGAGACAAGATATATCACAACAGCCCCATTGCTCATGATAGGGATTTTAATATTGTATGTTACCCATCTTTTAAAATGAATTAATAAAAGGTTATATTTTAGTTTTTTCTGCCCTTGTAATAGTCTGGGCACAGAGTGCTATCTAAGCATTTTCTTTGTGTGGAACTTAGTTTCACATACTTTTGGATAATGAAATTAATGCTAGCACCACTCCTCTAATTTGTGAAATATTAAAATTAGGGTAAATATATACCTTTGAAATATAATAGAACAACAAGAGGAGCTTGCCTTTATGGTGCCCTAGTCAAATTTGGTGTGTCTAAAAACAGTCATATTACTGATGATAAGGTACAGTCACATTACTGATACGGTACAGTCACATTACTGATGATAAGGTACAGTCACATTACTGATGATACGGTACAGTCACATTACTGATGATACGGTACAGTCACATTACTGATGATACGGTACAGTCACATTACTGATGATACGGTACAGTCACATTACTGATACGGTACAGTCACATTACTGATAAGGTACAGTCACATTACTGATGATACGGTACAGTCACATTACTGACTATAAGGTTCAGTCAAATTACTGACTATAAGGTACAGTCACATTACTGACTATAAGGTACAGTCACATTACTGATAAGGTACAGTCACATTACTGACTATAAGGTACAGTCATATTACTGACTATAAGGTTCAGTCACATTACTGACTGTCAAGGTATATGTGAAGATTAATATATATATTATTATATATTTGGCTATCAGCACCAAATGATTTATTCATTTATAAGACATTAAATGCTTTGACTGACCAAAATTCAACCCTCCCCCCAGTCTGTTAATTACACAGGATGGGTCACAAAGTCACTTAAAAGAAATGTTGTCAAAGTTATCTTGAAGGAGAGCAGAGGTTTATAGCTTGAATTAGGATAGGACCATTGAACAATTCAAAGGCAAAAACTTCAATAAGAGATGGTCAATCTATATTAGCTGTATACTCAGTATATGAAATCAGATATGAGACACTTTTTCCTGATTAACATAGCTTTTGAAGCTTACAGCCCTGAGCCCAGGGCGTAGCAAACAGGGGCCTGATGGTCTACCAGGCCAGCACACATCATGGAATGTATGGAGACAACATTCTGGGCATAAAGCCAGATAAACAAGTAAAATTCTGACTGTATAGTGATTAGCATAGACTTGTTAATTACCCCTAGAGTTAAGATTTTAACATGTCTTAACCAATGTTCCCTCTAAGGTGCGCGGCTGCGTGGCCGCGCACCTTCCCTTCTGGTGTAGCGCAGGCAGAATATCAGGCCGCGCAGCACCAGCTGTGAGCAGAAGCAGAGAGAGGAAAATGCCTGTAGAACTAATTTGCCAAGTGCCGCCTGCACTGCGCATTGGACCCAGCAATGTGTCACTCATCTAGCCTGATTCTGTGTTCCTGTATACAGCGCTGCTGCCAGCACCGAGCTAATGTACTCAGCTTAAAATTACATTAGCTCAGTGCTGGCAGCAGCGCTGTATACAGGAACACAGAATCAGGCTAGATGAGTGACAGATTGCTGGGTCCAATGCGCAGTGTAGGCGGCACTTGGCAAATTAGTTCTACATTTTTGCTAATGGGTTGTATTCAGGGCTGGCTTAATGATGGGACAAAGTGGGTCTAACGGACCCAGGCGGCACTTAAGAGGGGGCGGCAGTTCAGTGACTGAGTCTGTCACTGTCAGATATGGTGAGATCACAACTGCTGTCCTGGGTTAGCTCTGTCTCTCCTCATGCCCTGGGCTGCGTTATCAGCATGATTGCATGGGGAGGGAGGGGGAGCGTAACTATCGGCAGGGCCGGCTCATTCATGGGACCAAGTGGGTCCAACAGCCCAGGCGGCACTTTACAAAGGGAGGCATTTTAGTGACTGACTAAGGTTACTGTGATAACCAGACCGGAAGTGAGTGTACTGTATACTGCTGAGCACAGTTGAAGATAATAATCTGTCCCTCAAAGCAACAACAAAAAAAATCTCTCAAAAACAGTGATACTCAGAATGCTCCTGTCCTCCTCCATTTAGGAATCATTATGCACAGGAGCGGCACTTCAGGGACCAAGGTATAGCGCTCTTAGCAAGCAGTGACCAGTGCAGGGATCGCAGCTGTTCTTCTGCCAGTAGAGCATTACAGTGGTAGCTACAGATTGACAGTAAGCTAAATAACTCCCCTGCCGAAGGTAGCATTGAAAATTTCAGTGGGGGCTGAGCTTTCAAAACGGAGAGGACAGCTACTGCATGAGCGACATTTGTTTATTTTATAAAATTCCTTTTCTGACCCCTCTCCACTGCGTGCTTAGATAACTGCAGAATGACAGGTACATACATTCATCTCCTGCTACAGAACGGCAGTTTTAACGAATCCTTTTACTTTATTAAACAGGCGGCTTTGAAATATTGGGGAAAGGGGGGTGTGGGGACTTGGTAGATTTGCTAAATTTCAGCAGAACTAAATGAAGTTAGAGACCAGCTGCACCACAGTAAATAAAAGTAAAATAAGTCTGTTTCCTTCTACAAAACAGTACCTACGTTGCACTATGTTTGTGTAGTGTGTATGTTGTTTTTTTTGTTTATTTTTAATTTTAAACTTTGTCTAAAATTTCTCTCAAAGAAGGTATAGGCTATACATCAGTCCCACCCACCCTTTTTTTGTTGTTTTCTTAAATATTACAGGGACAGTCTAGTAAAATTTAAACTTTTATGATTCAGATAGGGCATGTCATTTTAAACAACTTTACCTTTTACTTTTATCATCAACTTTGCTTTGTTCTCTTGATATTCTTTGTTGAAAGCTAAACCTAGGAGGCTTGTATGCTATTTTCAAAGCCACTGAAGGCTGCCTCTTATCTCAGTGCATTTTGACATTTTTACACAGCTAGACCGTGCTTGTTCATATATGCCCTATAGATAACATTGTGCTCACTCACGTGGAGTTATTTATGCATCAGCACTGATTGGCTAAAATGGAAGTCTGTTAAAAGAACTGAAATGAGGGTCAGTCTGCAGAGGTTTAGATACAAGTCAATCAGAGAGGTAAAAAGTGTATTAATATAACCGTGTTGGTTAAGCAAAACTGGGGAATGTGTAATTAAGGCATTAGCTATATTTTTAAACAATAAACATTCTGAATGCATTAAGCACTGAATGCTTGTGCCCAAAATCCATGTGACGTTTGTATGAATTGTCATGCATTCTACAGAAAGTTAAAAGCATGGTGTTTGTCTAGCTTTTAAAGTTATTAGTATATATACATGTCTTATCATATATTTTGAATATCATATTAACTCTATTTTATTTATATATATATGTCCCAGGTGCCTCTTACACATGCATTAACTATGCAAAAATGAACTGGTTTTATGCATTGTATTTTTAAAAAAAATTGTTAGCAGTTTAACCTTATATTGTGGGTTTTAGCTCCTGAATAGGAGTGCTTGTGGTAAGTTAGAAGTCGCATTTATTTCTCCTTTTGGGGGAAGATATTGGGAGTAAGTTGGGGATTATTCACCCCTTTTTTCAATTTGTGGGGTAAGTTGCAGGCTCCCAGCAGCATAACCTTATCATGTACAAAGAAACAGAGCCAGTCAGTGGTGACATTCAAGGTGGAACAAGCCCATAATTCGAACTTTCTTCCCACTTATTGCACAATTGTGCATAACCATTGGTTACATGCAGGCAGGCTTAGGAAGCGGGGGGGGGGGTGTTCAGGCTAGTGGGTAATATGTTAGTCAGTAATTTTACTATTGGGGGCGTCATTTCATTCTCGGACCCAGGCAGCACAATGTCTTGAGCCAGCCCTGACTATCGGTAACTGAGAGTCAGACTCAGTCCCAAGCCACCCCTTTCTTACAATCTCAGTCTCAGCCCACCCCTTCCCCTAACAGGCAGCTCCAGTAAGATGTCATGCTTCCAGGGCTAGCATTTGTTTAAGGCCAACTAGGCAAAGGCGTAAGGGCAGTGGCAACCCAGCAGGGGGGCGCAAACTTAGAGAAGCCGATAACCGTGTTGCAGCAGTAACACAGTAATTTTATTTTCTTTCTAATTACTGGGCATCAGTGTCTTAAAATTTGGCCAATAATGTGTGCTAGCAGCGTGAGTGATTAATTCACTACTAAACCCTAACCACCAATTACTTGCAGCCTGCTCCCCTCTAGCCTCCCTCTTTCCACACGTGTTTCCTTCTGTGAAGAAGAAGGGGCTAGCAAGCATGGAAAGGAGGTGGCAGGGTGGAGAAGAAGGCTGCATCTTTGTAGAAACTAAAAAAATCAGGCAATCGTTTATTTAGTGGTCCACTGCTGTCAGTTATACAGGGGCTGACAGGAGCATTAAGTTTAAATCAGGCAATCGTTTATTTAGTGGTCCACTGCTGTCAGTTATACAGGGGCTGACAGGAGCATAGAGTTTAAATCAGGTAATCGTTTATTTAGTGGTCCACTGCTGTCAGTTATACAGGGGCTGACAGGAGCATAGAGTTTAAATCAGGCAATCGTTTATTTAGTGGTCCACTGCTGTCAGTTATACAGGGGCTGACAGGAGCATAGAGTTTAAATCAGGTAATCGTTTATTTAGTGGTCCACTGCTGTCAGTTATACAGGGGCTGACAGGAGCATAGAGTTTAAATCAGGTAATTGTTTATTTAGTGGTCCACTGCTGTCAGTTATACAGGGGCTGACAGGAGCATTAAGTTTAAATCAGGCAATCGTTTATTTAGTGGTCCACTGCTGTCAGTTATACAGGGGCTGACAGGAGCATTAAGTTTAAATCAGGCAATCGTTTATTTAGTGGTCCACTGCTGTCAGTTATACAGGGGCTGACAGGAGCATAGAGTTTAAATCAGGTAATCGTTTATTTAGTGGTCCACTGCTGTCAGTTATACAGGGGCTGACAGGAGCATAGAGTTTAAATCAGGTAATCGTTTATTTAGTGGTCCACTGCTGTCAGTTATACAGGGGCTGACAGGAGCATAGAGTTTAAATCAGGCAATCGTTTATTTAGTGGTCCACTGCTGTCAGTTATACAGGGGCTGACAGGAGCATAGAGTTTAAATCAGGTAATCGTTTATTTAGTGGTCCACTGCTGTCAGTTATACAGGGGCTGACAGGAGCATAGAGTTTAAATCAGGCAATCGTTTATTTAGTGGTCCACTGCTGTCAGTTATACAGGGGCTGACAGGAGCATAGAGTTTAAATCAGGCAATCGTTTATTTAGTGGTCCACTGCTGTCAGTTATACAGGGGCTGACAGGAGCATAGAGTTTAAATCAGGCAATCGTTTATTTAGTGGTCCACTGCTGTCAGTTATACAGGGGCTGACAGGAGCATAGAGTTTAAATCAGGTAATCGTTTATTTAGTGGTCCACTGCTGTCAGTTATACAGGGGCTGACAGGAGCATAGAGTTTAAATCAGGCAATCGTTTATTTAGTGGTCCACTGCTGTCAGTTATACAGGGGCTGACAGGAGCATAGAGTTTAAATCAGGCAATCGTTTATTTAGTGGTCCACTGCTGTCAGTTATACAGGGGCTGACAGGAGCATAGAGTTTAAATCAGGCAATCGTTTATTTAGTGGTCCACTGCTGTCAGTTATACAGGGGCTGACAGGAGCATAGAGTTTAAATCAGGTCCGGTATTAGTGTTTATTCACACCTGCAGAGCACTGTATACATAGAGCAGGGAAGCAATACAGAGAGATGCTATTCTTTCATCTGTGCTCAGTCTCTTATTTCACGCAGGGAGCCTGACAGTGTTACAGCCCTGCCGAGTGTAAGCTATTCATGGGGGAGGGAGGGGGTGTTAGTGTGACTTCCTAAAGGAGAGCTACATCATGAAGGGTTAAGCTGCTGCTACTTGACAATAATAATAAAAACCCCAAACCCCTCTTCTGCTACAACTACATACCCACCACATTCCTGAGTGATCATGTGGCATTTCTGGCTTTCCCTCCTGCGCAACGGTAGAGAGAGGTGAGTGAAGTGGTAGCCTGTCTCTTGTTCTGTGAGTCAGTTTACATCCTATAATGTTTCTGACAGAGCACAGACCTTACATTGACAGTGTCAGAACAGGGGTCAGACCTAGGGTCATAGATGGACTAGATTACTTCTTATATTATATTTTTGTCCGCTAAAATTTTATCTGACATTTTATATAACTGTCTTAACCATTATTATATGCATGTAACTCCCAACATTTAAATTATTGTACACCTTAAAGTGCTTAATCTATACTAGTATTACAATCAGTAAACACTTTAAAAGGTGTCCAATATTCAGACCTCTTCTGAAAGTTTTTTTTTAACTGTGTGATCCCATCTGACCTGCTCTGTGTTAGGGCAATATTCTATAATCAGAAATAAAGGGTAAAATGAGGCGTTATATTGTGATCAGTTGTTTATTTGCCTTATGTTTAAGGATTTAAGAAATTACTTCATTCATTTTGACTGATCTACCTGATTTGTTTTAAAACATGTTCTGCTTTTGTCCCATGCAACACATCTTTTATTAATAATATTGTTTGATTTTATTTAAAGGACATGCCAGTCTAATAGTAATATATATATATATATATATATATATACACACATACAATTTACTTCTTTTGTCTAATTTACTTAATTTACTTGGTATCCTTTGTTGAAGAAGTAGCAATGCACTGCTGGGAGCTAGCTGAACACCAGGTGAGCCAATATTATGGGGCGTATATGTGCAACTACAAATCAGCAGCTCTTTGGCCTACCTAGGTATCCTTTTGAACAAAGGATACCAAGAGAACAAAACAATTAGAAAATAGAAGTATAATGGAAAGTTGATTAAAATCACACCAGAATGATGAAAGAAAAAAAAAATTGGGTTTCATATCCCTTTAAGTGGTGGTGGTGGGGGGGGGGGCGTAATTTCATTATCGGACCCAGGTAGCACAATGTCTTGAGCCAGCCCTGGTTGTATTCGCATACTGTGATTACTTGCTGATATATGCATACTGGGCATTTACAGTCCCCCAGATAAACTGTACATGTATGTATGTAGTGTGTGTGTGTGTGTATGTGTATATATATATATATATATATATATATCATTATCCATATATATATATATATATATATATATATATATATATAGTGGCGCACACAAGTGGTATCAAGCCCGCACACAGAAAAAAATAATTGCACGCACGGAAAAAAAATTAGAGGGAACATTGGTCTTAACCTCTGTATCTTAGAAGCATAGAAATGAATATATGTATATATATATATGTAGATATATTCAGACAACATATTAAATGTATGCCTCAGACTGTATTAAATATATATATATATATATATATATATATATATGGAATACAATTCAAATTTGTAATGGATTAAATGGCAATTGTGATAATCCCATTTTTTTTTTTTTTTTATTAATATATATAACATATTGGGGTTTTTTCTATCTTCCAGATGGAGCTAAAAGATGAAAAATACAGGATTGCCTGCATGGGATGACCTAAGTCATATCATATGGTTATGCACTAAATGTTTATGAACCTTTAAATACATCTCTTAAAAATATAATATAATGAATGTATAGGAATTACTTTGATGTGATTTGACTATAAAATATTGATGTTTGATATAAAATTGTAAAATTTCTGTTATGCTTATTATTATTATTATTATTATCATTATCATCAGGTATTTGTAGAGCGCCAACAGATTCCGCAGCGCTGTAAACATAGTCGGTGTACAGGATAGCTTTTGTAGGGGTCAAGTGGGTAGAGGGCCCTGCCGAGAGTTTCACTGTTGTAGTCAGCTCTTATGAAGCGATCTGTAAACAGCTGGGCCCATAGGCTTACACTCTAAGGGGTTCAAAGGGAAAGCAGTGGAGTTAGGAAAGGTTAGTGTTGGTTGTATGCATCCCTGAATAGTAGAGTTTTTAGGGAGTGCTTGAAGCTGTTAAAACTAGGGGAGAGTCTTATGGAGCAAGGCAGGGAATTCCACAAGATGGGGGCCAGTCTGGAGAAGTCCTGTAAACGGCAATGTGAGGAAGTAACAAGAGAGGAGGAGAGGAGGAGATCCTGAGCTGATCGAAGGGGACGGGAGGGAGAGTATCTAGAGACAAGTTCTGAGATGTAGGGGGAGCAGTGCAGTTTAGAGCTTTATATGTCAGGGTGAGGATTTGATGTTTAATCCTAGAGGCAAGTGAAGGGATTGGCAGAGAGGTGCAGCAGATGAAGAGCGACGAGTAAGGAAGATGAGCCTGGCAGAGGCATTTATAATGGATTGTAAAGGAGCTATGCGGCAGCTAGGTAGACCAGAGAGGACGGAGTTGCAGTAGTCGAGGCAGGAAAGGACGAGAGAGTGGATTAAAATCTTGGTTGTATCTTGTGTAAGGAAATGTCTAATTTTAGCGATGTTTTTAAGGTGGAAGCGGCAGGCTTTAGCCAAGGACTGAATGTGAGGAGTGAAGGAAAGATCTGAGTCAAGAGTGACCCCAAGACATCGGGCGTGCGGGGTAGGGGTAATGATGGAATTATCAACAGTTATAGAAATTTTGGGGGTGGAGACATTGGAAGAAGGGGGAAAAATAAGGAGTTCAGTTTTGGAGAGATTTAGCTCAAGGTAGTGAGAGGACATCCAAGATGAGATGTGAGAAAGACAGTTAGTGACACGGGATAGTAAGGAAGGAGGTAGGTCTGGTGCAGAGAGGTAGATTTTGGTGTCATCGGCATACAAATGGTATTGAAACCCATGGGACTTTATTAAGGAACCTAGTGACGACGTGTAGATTGAGAAGAGAAGGGGACCAAGGACAGAGCCTTGAGGTACCCCAACAGAAAGTGGTAACGGGGCAGAGGATGCTCCGGAGAAGGCTACACTAAATGTACGGTTAGTCAGATAGGAAGAGAACCACGAGAGAGCTGTGTCACAGATGCCGAAGGATTGGAGGGTTTGGAGCAGAAGAGGGTGGTCAACAGTGTCAAAGGCTGCAGACAGGTCAAGGAGGATAAGCAGAGAGAAGTTGCCTTTGGATTTTGCTGTAAGTAGGTCATTGGTAACCTTGACAATTGCTGTCTCTGTAGAGTGATGGGAACAAAATCTAGATTGAAGTGGGTCAAGAAGAGAGTTTAGTGTAAGGAAATGGGATAGACGTGCGTAAACTAGCTTTTCGAGGAGCTTTGAGGCAAGATGGAGTAGGGAAATAGGGCGGTAATTGGAAGGGGAGGTTGGATCGAGGGAAGGTTTTTTGAGGATAGGTGTGACCAGTGCATGTTTTAGAGATGAGGGAAATATACCAGTGCTGAGGGAGAGGTTGAAAATGTGTGTGAGTATGGGAGTGAGGGTAGAAGAGAGGGAGGGGAGTAGCTGTGAGGGGATGGGGTCGAGGGGACAGGTAGTGAGCTGGGAGGACAGTATAATGCTAAATGAAATATAAATGCTAACAAGATAAATTTATTAATGCAATAGTATTATTAAATAATCATTATATAGGGAGATAATTGGATTAGCAGTAAATGAATGTTATGACTGTATTGCTGTTTGTTTAACATGCTTCCCCCAGTGTTGCCATGGCCAAAATCCAATATTACAGCCAAAAGATTTGACTGTTAAAAGATGCGTTTCCATAGTAACCATGCATTGCCTAGGACCAATCAGAGAGATGCTTCCCAGATAACCAATCCGAGACAAGCTTCCGTTGTGCCTATCCAATTTGCCAATGATGGTACAAAACAAAAAGGGGTGGGGCTATAGCAGATGATTTAACCCCAAGCATAGAGAGAGAGAGAGAGAAACGGGCTAACTCTCGCTAACTTTTGCTGATACTGTGGCTGGCTGGCTGGCTGTGTACTAAACTGTGACTGATAAAAATTTGGCTGCGTTACATACAGTTACAAAAGGCATAATAGCTACCTTTCTTTTCCACATGCAAAAACTCAGTTTTGGTATTCTGAGGCGAATTGGATAAACAAAGAAGTTTTTGGGAGATTGAACTACAATTTGGTTCAAACTGGTGATGTATGATTGTTCTAATTTTTAATATTTTAAACAAAGGTAATTGGTAAGACAATAGTCAAATTGTAGTTAATAGATTTAAAGGGGCACTCAGTATTTTTAAACTTGTGTTTCATAGTCCCGTATAGTGTTAAGTTTGTCTTTTGTATGCTAAGTAAGTTATCTTTGCAAAATATAGATATATATATCTTAGAATTGGTTTTAATTATAAGTAACTAAGAATTTATTTCAGCTTAGATAAATGGGCATTTAAGGCGATTGTTTACATTAAGAATATATGCACTTTAAGTGTCCTAATTAGAATTGTATTAGAATCAATTGTAGCTATATAGCTGATTGTACTGTTTGAATGTTAGTAGCTTATATCTTGGTCTCATTGTGGTATTTTAAATGCAACTCTGATTTGATAGACTATTGTGAATAAGGCAACGATTATGAGATTTGCATAGCATATTTTAATAGTTTTAAACATGTATAGTATTGATTCATAATCTGGTTCCTACAAATATATTTCAATGTGTTTATAAATATTAACTAATAAAAAGAATTCAGGAATTTATATTAATTTTATTGTCTTAGTATATGCATTTTTTTATTGGGGGTTTATTTTAAAGAATAATTATTAAATATATTGTATTATAACCTGGCCATATACTGACATGACTATAAGGTACAGTCACATTACTCATGATACGGTACAGTCACATTACTGATGATACGGTACAGTCACATTACGGACGATAAGGTACAGTCACATTACGGACGATAAGGTACAGTCACATTACGGACGATAAGGTACAGTCACATTACTGACGATACGGTACAGTCACATTACTGATGATACGGTACAGTCACATTACTGACTATAAGGTACAGTCACATTACTGATGATAAGGTACAGTCACATTACTGATGATACGGTACAGTTACATTACTGATAAGGTACAGTCACATTACTGATGATAGGGTACAGTCACATTACTGATGATAGGGTACAGTCACGTAACTGATGAAAGTGTACAGTCAAATTACTAATGATAAAGTACAGTTGCGTTACTTTTTATAAAAAGGTACAGTCGCATTACTTATGTCATGATAAGGTTCAGTCACATTACTGATAAGGTACAGTCACATTACTGATAAGGTACAGTCATATTACTGATGATAAAGTACAGTTGCGTTACTTATTATAAGGTACAGTCCCGTTGCTGATAAGGTACAGCAGTCACATTAATGATAAGATACAGTCGCGTTACTGACTATAAGGTACAGTCGCGTTACTGACTATAAGGCACAGTCGCGTTACTGACTATAAGGCACAGTCGTGTTACTGATGATAAAGTACAGTTGCGTTACTTTTTATAAAAAGGTACAGTCACATTACTGATAAGGTACAGTCGCGTTACTTATGTCATGATAAGGTTCAGTCACATTACTGATGATAAGGTACAGTCACATTACTGATGATAAAGTACAGTTGCGTTACTTATTATAAGGTACAGTCCCCTTGCTGATAAGGTACAGCAGTCACATTAATGATAAGATACAGTCGCGTTACTGACTAGAAGGTACAGTCGCGTTACTTACTATAAGGTACAGTCGTGTTACTGATGATAAGGTACAGTCACATTACTGATAAGGTACATTCACATTACTGATGATAATAAAGTACAGTCACATTACTGATAAGGTACAGTCAAATTACTGACTATAAGGTACAGTCACTTTACTGATGATATGGTACAGTCACATTACTGACTATAAGGTAATGTCACTTTACTGATGATAAGATACAGTCCCATTACTGATAAGGCACAGTCACATTACTGATGAAAAAGTACAGTTGCGTTACTTATTATAAGGTACAGTCAGATTACTGATAAGGTACAGTCGCATTACTTATGTCATGATAAGATTCAGTCACATTACTGATAAGGTACGGTCACATTACTGATAAGGTACAGTCATATTACTGATGATAAAGTACAGTTGCGTTACTTATTATAAGGTACAGTCACATTACTGATAAGGTACAGTTGCGTTACTGATAAGGTACAGTCACATTACTGATAAGGTACAGTCACATTACTGATGATAAAGTACAGTTGCGTTACTTATTATAAGGTACAGTCCCGTTGCTGATAAGGTACAGCAGTCACATTAATGATAAGATACAGTCGCGTTACTGACTATAAGGTACAGTCGTGTTACTGACTATAAGGTACAGTCGCGTTACTATAAGGTACAGTCGTGTTACTGATGATAAGGTACAGTCACATTACTGATAAGGTACAGTCACATTACTGATAAGGTACAGTCACATTACTGATAATAAAGTACAGTCACATTACTGATAAGGTACAGTCACATTACTGACTATAAGGTACAGTCACTTTACTGATGATATGGTACAGTCACTTTACTGACTATAAGGTACAGTCACTTTACTGATGATAAGATACAGTCACATTACTGATAAGGCACAGTCACATTACTGATGATAAAGTACAGTTGCGTTACTTATTATAAGGTACAGTCGCGTTACTGATAAGGTACAGTCACATTACTGATAAGGTACAGTCACATTACTGATGATAAAGTACAGTTGCGTTACTTATTATAAGGTACAGTCCCGTTGCTGATAAGGTACAGCAGTCACATTAATGATAAGGTACAGTCGCGTTACTGACTATAAGGTACAGTCGCGTTACTGACTATAAGGTACAGTCGCGTTACTATAAGGTACAGTCGCGTTACTATAAGGTACAGTCGTGTTACTGATGATAAGGTACAGTCATATTACTGATAATAAACTACAGTCACATTACTGATAAGGTACAGTCACATTACTGACTATAAGGTACAGTCACTTTACTGATGATATGGTACAGTCACTTTACTGACTATAAGGTACAGTTACTTTACTGATGATAAGATACAGTCACATTACTGATGATAAGATACAGTCACATTACTGATGATAAGATACAGTCACATTACTGATGATAAGATACAGTTGTGTTACCTATTATAAGGTACAGTCATATTACTGATAAGGTACAGTCGCATTACTGATGATAAGGTACAGTTGCGTTACTGATGATAAAGTACAGTTGCGTTACTTATTATAAGGTACAGTCACATTACTGATGATAAGGTACAGTCACGTTACTGACCATAAGGTACAGTCACGTTACTGACCATAAAGGTACAGTCACGTTACTGACTATAAGGTACAGTCACGTTACTGACTATAAGGTACAGTCACGTTACTGACTATAAGGTACAGTCACGTTACTGACTATAAGGTACAGTCACGTTACTGACTATAAGGTACAGTCACGTTACTGACTATAAGGTACAGTCACGTTACTGACTATAAGGTACAGTCGCGTTACTGACTATAAGGTACAGTCGCGTTACTATAAGGTACAGTCGTGTTACTGATGATAAGGTACAGTCATATTACTGATAATAAAGTACAGTCACATTACTGATAAGGTACAGTCACATTACTGACTATAAGGTACAGTCACTTTACTGATGATATGGTACAGTCACTTTACTGACTATAAGGTACAGTTACTTTACTGATGATAAGATACAGTCACATTACTGATGATAAGATACAGTCACATTACTGATGATAAGATACAGTTGTGTTACCTATTATAAGGTACAGTCATATTACTGATAAGGTACAGTCGCATTACTGATGATAAGGTACAGTTGCGTTACTGATGATAAAGTACAGTTGCGTTACTTATTATAAGGTACAGTCACATTACTGATGATAAGGTACAGTCACGTTACTGACCATAAGGTACAGTCACGTTACTGACCATAAAGGTACAGTCACGTTACTGACTATAAGGTACAGTCACGTTACTGACTATAAGGTACAGTCACGTTACTGACTATAAGGTACAGTCACGTTACTGACTATAAGGTACAGTCACGTTACTGACTATAAGGTACAGTCACGTTACTGACTATAAGGTACAGTCGCGTTACTGACTATAAGGTACAGTCGCGTTACTATAAGGTACAGTCGTGTTACTGATGATAAGGTACAGTCATATTACTGATAATAAAGTACAGTCACATTACTGATAAGGTACAGTCACATTACTGACTATAAGGTACAGTCACTTTACTGATGATATGGTACAGTCACTTTACTGACTATAAGGTACAGTTACTTTACTGATGATAAGATACAGTCACATTACTGATGATAAGATACAGTCACATTACTGATGATAAGATACAGTTGTGTTACCTATTATAAGGTACAGTCATATTACTGATAAGGTACAGTCGCATTACTGATGATAAGGTACAGTTGCGTTACTGATGATAAAGTACAGTTGCGTTACTTATTATAAGGTACAGTCACATTACTGATGATAAGGTACAGTCACGTTACTGACCATAAGGTACAGTCACGTTACTGACCATAAAGGTACAGTCACGTTACTGACTATAAGGTACAGTCACGTTACTGACTATAAGGTACAGTCACGTTACTGACTATAAGGTACAGTCACGTTACTGACTATAAGGTACAGTCACGTTACTGACTATAAGGTACAGTCACGTTACTGACTATAAGGTACAGTCGCGTTACTGACTATAAGGTACAGTCGCGTTACTATAAGGTACAGTCGTGTTACTGATGATAAGGTACAGTCATATTACTGATAATAAAGTACAGTCACATTACTGATAAGGTACAGTCACATTACTGACTATAAGGTACAGTCACTTTACTGATGATATGGTACAGTCACTTTACTGACTATAAGGTACAGTTACTTTACTGATGATAAGATACAGTCACATTACTGATGATAAGATACAGTCACATTACTGATGATAAGATACAGTTGTGTTACCTATTATAAGGTAAAGTCATATTACTGATAAGGTACAGTCGCATTACTGATGATAAGGTACAGTCACATTACTGATGATAAGATACAGTTGTGTTACCTATTATAAGGTACAGTCATATTACTGATAAGGTACAGTCACATTACTGATGATAAGATACAGTCACATTACTGATGATAAGATACAGTTGTGTTACCTATTATAAGGTACAGTCATATTACTGATAAGGTACAGTCGCATTACTGATGATAAGGTACAGTTGCGTTACTGATGATAAAGTACAGTTGCGTTACTTATTATAAGGTACAGTCACATTACTGATGATAAGGTACAGTCACGTTACTGACCATAAGGTACAGTCACGTTACTGACCATAAAGGTACAGTCACGTTACTGACTATAAGGTACAGTCACGTTACTGACTATAAGGTACAGTCACGTTACTGACTATAAGGTACAGTCACGTTACTGACTATAAGGTACAGTCACGTTACTGACTATAAGGTACAGTCACGTTACTGACTATAAGGTACAGTCACGTTACTGACTATAAGGTACAGTCACGTTACTGACTATAAGGTACAGTCACGTTACTGACTATAAGGTACAGTCACGTTACTGACTATAAGGTACAGTCACGTTACTGACTATAAGGTACAGTCACGTTACTGACTATAAGGTACAGTCACGTTACTGACTATAAGGTACAGTCACGTTACTGACTATAAGGTACAGTCACGTTACTGACTATAAGGTACAGTCACGTTACTGACTATAAGGTACAGTCACGTTACTGACTATAAGGTACAGTCACGTTACTGACTATAAGGTACAGTCACGTTACTGACTATAAGGTACAGTCACGTTACTGACTATAAGGTACAGTCACGTTACTGACTATAAGGTACAGTCACGTTACTGACTATAAGGTACAGTCACGTTACTGACTATAAGGTACAGTCACGTTACTGACTATAAGGTACAGTCACGTTACTGACTATAAGGTACAGTCGTGTTACTGACTATAAGGTACAGTCGTGTTACTGACTATAAGGTACAGTC
Organism: Bombina bombina; assembly: GCF_027579735.1. Taxonomy (NCBI): domain Eukaryota; kingdom Metazoa; phylum Chordata; class Amphibia; order Anura; family Bombinatoridae; genus Bombina; species Bombina bombina. The sequence goes on along the minus strand of NC_069502.1, from coordinate 21,807,720 downwards.
GTGTTACGGTCTATAAGGTACAGTCGTGTTACGGTCTATAAGGTACAGTCGTGTTACGGTCTATAAAGTACAGTCGTGTTACGGTCTATAAGGTACAGTCGTGTTACGGTCTATAAGGTACAGTCGTGTTACGGTCTATAAGGTACAGTCGTGTTAGGGTCTATAAGGTACAGTCGTGTTACGGTCTATAAGGTACAGTCGTGTTACGGTCTATAAGGTACAGTCGTGTTACGGTCTATAAGGTACAGTCGTGTTACGGTCTATAAGGTACAGTCGTGTTAGGGTCTATAAGGTACAGTCGTGTTAGGGTCTATAAGGTACAGTCGTGTTAGGGTCTATAAGGTACAGTCGTGTTACGGTCTATAAGGTACAGTCGTGTTACGGTCTATAAGGTACAATCGTGTTACGGTCTATAAGGTACAGTCGTGTTACGGTCTATAAAGTACAGTCGCGTTACGGTCTATAAGGTTCAGTCAGCACAACACACACATTTCTGAGTAATTAAAACACTGCTCTCATACAAGTAGCATTAATTCCTCCAGTACATACCGGGCCCTGTAGGAAACTTTTATCTTCGATATTCTCCTCTGCTGCTGAGTTAACAGGCTTTGGATCCCACTCCTGCTTAATGATATGACTCTGGCTGCTCGTGACATTACATTTATGTATTTGTGATGGAGAGCAGCCCCTGGGGGCACTGAGCTTGCTGCCGACACAAAATCGCTTGCTAGGTGTATGCTTGGTGCTGCTGCAGTCACTGTAAGGAGCAGCATCAGGTGTGTTCTCTTCTGATCATAGAAGCAAAAGAAAGAAATATCAATAATTCATACAGTCAGATGCAAAAAGGCACTCACCTACCCCGTAGTCAGCAAAAGTGTGTCTTATCTAAAACTAGATAAGGAACATGTGAGCCAAAGTGTACTAATGACAGTGACGTGTTTATGGGGTCAGTCTCTGGTAGGGTCACAGAGTACTAATGACAATGACGTGTTTATGGGGTCAGTCTCTGGTAGGGTCACAGTGTACTAATGACAGTGACGTGTTTATGGGTTCAGTCTCTCGTAGGGTCACAGTGTACTAATGACAGTGACGTGTTTATGGGTTCAGTCTCTCGTAGGGTCACAGTGTACTAATGACAGTGACGTGTTTATGGGGTCAGTCTCTGGTAGGGTCACAGTGTACTAATGACAGTGACATGTTTATGGGCTCAGTCTCTGGTAGGGTCACAGTGTACTAATGACAGTGACGTGTTTATGGGTTCAGTCTCTCGTAGGGTCACAGTGTACTAATGACAGTGACGTGTTTATGGGGTCAGTCTCTGGTAGGGTCACAGTGTACTAATGACAGTGACGTGTTTATGGGTTCAGTCTCTGGTAGGGTCACAGTGTACTAATGACAGTGACGTGTTTATGGGTTCAGTCTCTGGTAGGGTCACAGTATACTAATGACAGTGACGTGTTTATGGGTTCAGTCTCTGGTAGGGTCACAGTGTACTAATGACAGTGACATGGTTATGGGTTCAGTCTCTGGTAGGGTCACAGAGTACTAATGACAATGACGTGTTTATGGGTTCAGTCTCTGGTAGGGTCACAGAGTACTAATGACAGTGACTTGTTTATGGGTTCAGTCTCTGGTAGGGTCACAGTGTACTAATGACAGTGACATGTTTATGGGTTCAGTCTCTGGTAGGGTCACAGTGTACTAATGACAGTGACATGTTTATGGGCTCAGTCTCTGGTAGGGTCACAGTGTACTAATGACAGTGACGTGTTTATGGGTTCAGTCTCTGGTAGGGTCACAGTGTACTAATGACAGTGACGTGTTTATGGGTTCAGTCTCTGGTAGGGTCACAGTATACTAATGACAATGACATGTTTATGGGGTCAGTCTCTGGTAGGGTCACAGTATACTAATGACAGTGACGTGTTTATGGGTTCAGTCTCTGGTAGGGTCACAGTATACTAATGACAATGACATGTTTATGGGGTCAGTCTCTGGTAGGGTCACAGTATACTAATGACAGTGACGTGTTTATGGGTTCAGTCTCTGGTAAGGTCACAGTATACTAATGACAGTGACATGTTTATGGGTTCAGTCTCTGGTAAAGGTCACAGTATACTAATGACAGTGACGTGTTTATGGGTTCAGTCTCTGGTAGGGTCACAATGTACTAATGACAGTGACGTGTTTATGGGGTCAGTCTCTGGTAGGGTCACAGTATACTAATGACAGTGACGTGTATATGGGTTCAGTCTCTAGTAGGGTCACAGTGTACTAATGACAGTGACATGTTTATGGGGTCAGTCTCTGGTAGGGTCACAGTGTACTAACGACAGTGACGTGTTTATGGGTTCAGTCTCTGGTAGGGTCACAGTATACTAATGACAGTGACGTGTTTATGGGTTCAGTCTCTGGTAGGGTCACAGTGTACTAATGACAGTGACATGTTTATGGGTTCAGTCTCTGGTAGGGTCACAGTGTACTAATGACAGTGACGGGTTTATGGGTTCAGTCTCTGGTAGGGTCACAGTGTACTAATGACAGTGACTTGTTTATGGGTTCAGTCTCTGGTAGGGTCACAGTGTACTAATGACAGTGACGTGTTTATGGGTTCAGTCTCTGGTAGGGTCACAGTGTACTAATGACAGTGACGTCTTTATGGGTTCAGTCTCTGGTAGGGTCACAGTGTACTAATGACAGTGACGTGTTTATGGGTTCAGTCTCTGGTAGGGTCACAGTGTACTAACGACAGTGACGTGTTTATGGGTTCAGTCTCTGGTAGGGTCACAGTGTACTAATGACAGTGACATGTTTATGGGTTCAGTCTCTGGTAGGGTCACAGTGTACTAATGACAATGACGTGTTTATGGGTTCAGTCTATGGTAGGGTCACAGTGTACTAATGACAATGACGTGTTTATGGGTTCAGTCTCTGGTAGGGTCACAGTGTACTAATGACAATGACGTGTTTATGGGTTCAGTCTCTGGTAGGGTCACAGTGTACTAATGACAGTGACGTGTTTATGGGTTCAGTCTCTGGTAGGGTCACAGTATACTAATGACAGTGACGTGTTTATGGGCTCAGTCTCTGGTAGGGTCACAGTATACTAATGACAGTGACGTATTTATGGGCTCAGTCTCTGGTAGGGTCACAGTATACTAATGACAGTGACGTGTTTATGGGCTCAGTCTCTGGTAGGGTCACAGTATACTAATGACAGTGACGTGTTTATGGGCTCAGTCTCTGGTAGGGTCACAGTGTACTAATGACAGTGACATATTTATGGGCTCAGTCTCTGGTAGGGTCACAGTGTACTAATGACAGTGACATGTTTATGGGCTCAGTCTCTGGTAGGGTCACAGTGTACTAATGACAGTGACGTGTTTATGGGTTCAGTCTCTGGTAGGGTCACAGTATACTAATGACAGTGACGTGTTTATGGGTTCAGTCTCTGGTAGGGTCACAGTATACTAATGACAGTGACGTATTTATGGGTTCAGTCTCTGGTAGGGTCACAGTATACTAATGACAGTGACGTGTTTATGGGTTCAGTCTCTGGTAGGGTCACAGTATACTAATGACAGTGACGTATTTATGGGTTCAGTCTCTGGTAGGGTCACAGTGTACTAAGGACAGGGACGTGTTTATGGGTTCAGTCTCTGGTAGGATCACAGAGTACTAATGACAGTGACATGTTTATGGGTTCAGTCTCTGGTAAGGTCACAGAGTACTAATGACAGTGACATGTTTATGGGCTCAGTACCTGCTAGGGCCACCGTTTACTAATGACAGTGACATGTTTATGATCACAGTCTCTGCTAAGGCCATGGTTTAGAAATGACAATGACACATTATTAGCTTAGTCCCTGGTAGGGCCACAGTGCATGCATAAAAGTGACATGATTATGGGCTTAGTCCCTGCCAGGGCCACAGTGTACTAATGACAGTGACGTGTTTATGGGCTTAGTCCCTGCCCAGAGCCACAGTGTACTAATGACAGTGACATGTTTATGGGCTCAGTCCCTGCCAGAGCCACAGTGTAATAATGACAGTGACATGTTTATGAGCTCAGTCCCTGCCAGAGCCACAGTGTACTAATGACAGTGACATGTTTATGGGCTTAGTCTCTGCCAGAGCCACAGTGTACTAATGACAGTGACATGTTTATGGGCTCAGTCCCTGCCAGGGCCACAGTGTACTAATGACAGTGACATGTTTATGGCCACAGTCTCTTCTAGGGCCACAGTGTACTAATGACAGTGACATGTTTATGGTCGCAGTCTCTTCTAGGGCCACAGTGTACTAATGACAGTGACATGTTTATGGCCACAGTGTACTAATGACAGTGACATGTTTATGGCCACAGTGTACTAATGACAGTGACATGTTTATGGCCACAGTGAACTAATGACAGTGACATGTTTATGGTCGCAGTCTCTTCTAGGGCCACAGTGTACAAATGACAGTGACATGTTTATGGCCACAGTGTACTAATGACAGTGACATGTTTATGGTCGCAGTCTCTTCTAGGGCCACAGTGTACAAATGACAGTGACATGTTTATGGCCACAGTGTACTAATGACAGTGACATGTTTATGGTCGCAGTCTCTTCTAGGGCCACAGTGTACTAATGACAGTGACATGTTTATGGTCACAGTCTCTTCTAGGGCCACAGTGTACTAATGACAGTGACATGTTTATGGTCACAGTCTCTGCTAGGGCCACAGTGTACTAATGACAGTGACATGTTTATGGGCTCAGTCTCTTCTAGGGCCACAGTGTACTAATGACAGTGACATGTTTATGGTCACAGTCTCTGCTAGGGCCACAGTTTACAAATAACAGTTATGTGTATAGGTTGAGCCACTAAAAGGGCCAAGGTGTACAAATGACAGTGACAAGTTTATGAATCAGTTTCTGTTAAAGGGGCATGAAACCCAACATTTTTTTCTTTCCCAATTCCGATAGAGCAGCGATTTTAAACAACATTCTAATTTACTTCTATTATATTTGTTCTTTGTTCTCTTGGTACAGCTCAGGAGCATAAACATGTCTGGAGCAAAATATGGCAGTCAGTTTTGTAAGAAGAGTAATAGATGGCAGCACTATTTCCTGCCATATAGTGCTCCGGGTATCTCTAACACATACCACCATGGGAACTATGCACATTTGCAGCACTATTTCCTGCCATATAGTGCTCCGGGTATCTCTAACACATACCACCATGGGAACTATGCACATTTGCAGCACTATTTCCTGCCATATAGTGTTCCCGGTATCTCTAACACATACCACCATGGGAACTATGCACATTTGCAGCACTATTTCCTGCCATATAGTGCTCCCGGTATCTCTAACACATACCACCATGGGAACTATGCACATTTGCAGCACTATTTCCTGCCATATAGTCCACCCGGTATCTCTAACACATACCACCATGGGAACTATGCACATTTGCAGCACTATTTCCTGCCATATAGTGCTCCAGGTATCTCTAACACATACCACCATGGGAACTATGCACATTTGCAGCACTATTTCCTGCCATATAGTGCACCCGGTATCTCTAACACATACCACCATGGGAACTATGCACATTTGCAGCACTATTTCCTGCCATATAGTGCTCCCGGTATCTCTAACACATACCACCATGGGAACTATGCACATTTGCAGCACTATTTCCTGCCATATAGTGCACCCGGTATCTCTAACACATACCACCATGGGAACTATGCACATTTGCAGCACTATTTCCTGCCATATAGTGCTCGAGGTATCTCTAACACATACCACCATGGGAACTATGCACATTTGCAGCACTATTTCCTGCCATATAGTGCACCCGGTATCTCTAACACATACCACCATGGGAACTATGCACATTTGCAGCACTATTTCCTGCCATATAGTGCTCCTGGTATCTCTAACACATACCACCATGGGAACTATGCACATTTGCAGCAGTATTTCCTGCCATATAGTGCTCCCGGTATCTCTAACACATACCACCATGGGAACTATGCACATTTGCAGCACTATTTCCTGCCATATAGTGCTCCACGTATCTCTAACACATACCACCATGGGAACTATGCACATTTGCAGCACTATTTCCTGCCATATAGTGCTCCGGGTTTCTCTAACACATACCACCATGGGAACTATGCACATTTGCAGCACTATTTCCTGCCATATAGTGCTCCCGGTATCTAACATATACCACCATGGGAACTATGCACATTTGCAGCACTATTTCCTGCCATATAGTGCTCCAGGTATCTCTAACACATACCACCATGGGAACTATGCACATTTGCAGCACTATTTCCTGCCATATAGTGCTCCGGGTATCTCTAACACATACCACCATGGGAACTATGCACATTTGCAGCACTATTTCCTGCCATATAGTGCTCCCGGTATCTCTAACACATACCACCAGGGGAACTATGCACATTTGCAGCACTATTTCCTGCCATATAGTGATCCAGGTATCTCTAACACATACCACCATGGGAACTATGCACATTTGCAGCACTATTTCCTGCCATATAGTGCTCCCGGTATCTCTAACACATACCACCAGGGGAACTATGCACATTTGCAGCACTATTTCCTGCCATATAGTGCTCCAGGTATCTCTAACACATACCACCATGGGAACTATGCACATTTGATAATAGAAGTAAATTAGAAACTATATTAAAATGTAATGTTCTGTCTGAATCACAAAATGTCTGGGTTTCATATCCCTTTAATAACAACAAAACCTCTTACTGTCTCCAGGTACAAAAGTTCCCCAATATCCGATGCGGTTTATATTTTACAAATGAACAGATTAGTATAAAGTCTACAGCTAAACATCAGGTACAGTGGCGTTACTGACTACAAGGTACAGTGGCGTTACTGACTACAAGGTACAGTGGCGTTACTGACTACAAGGTACAGTGGCGTTACTGACTACAAGGTACAGTGGCGTTACTGACTACAAGGTACAGTGGCGTTACTGACTACAAGGTACAATGGCGTTACTGACTACAAGGTACAGTGGCGTTACTGACTATAAGGTACAGTGGCGTTACTGACTATAAGGTACAGTGGCGTTACTGACTACAAGCTACAGTGGCGTTACTGACTACAAGCTACAGTGGCGTTACTGACTACAAGGTACAGTGGCGTTACTGACTATAAGGTACAGTGGCGTTACTGACTACAAGGTACAGTGGCGTTACTGACTATAAGGTACAGTGGCGTTACTGACTATAAGGTACAGTGGCGTTACTGACTATAAGGTACAGTGGCGTTACTGACTATAAGGTACAGTGGCGTTACTGACTATAAGGTACAGTGGCGTTACTGACTATAAGGTACAGTGGCGTTACTGACTATAAGGTACAGTGGCGTTACTGACTATAAGGTACAGTGGCGTTACTGACTATAAGTCTGTGCCTGGCCTCTTACTGTCTATCTGAAGCTGTTAATATTTTACAATGAACAGATTAGTATAAAGTCTATAGCTAAACATCCGGCTCCAGATCACATACCCACTTTCACTGGTACAGACACTGCACATTTCCGCATTCCGTTCAGACACACGTTGCCTCTTTTAGTCTTGCGAGTCCCAGGATTGCCTCCTCCATCACGGGCCCTACTGCTAGTCGTCCTCGCTGTGCAGTGGGTAGCAATACGTTTCTGAGGAGGCAGTCCAGCTGCCATCTTCAAGTTCTTCATTATGCTCCGGATCCTGGTCTCCCCCATTGGCAGGTTTTTAAACCAGCTGGCATAGCCAGGTCTGCAGTCTGGTTGCGGGGTCAGGTAAAATGGGGCATCTTTTTGTTTCATTTTCTCAGGCCTCTCTGAGGCATATTTTTGGTAAGCCCTAACCACATCCCTGTCTTGCTGTTCAGGGCTCTCATAGATTTGCATCCTCATGGTGTGAGTGGGGTGAGCCTTTCCGCTCCTGCTAGGAGCCAGTTTCTTGGTGTGCTCCAGGTATTTACGCCCCTGAGGGTCAGCTTTCAGGCGAATATCTCCCCACTTCAAGCTGTGCTGCTCCATGGAGCGGAGGCTGAAGTGAAGGCCGATATTGAAGAAGAGCATGTGCAAGAGTGCAGTGGGGTTGTGCAAGCCGATGGCGCCAGTGGAGTACAGCAGCTCAATCTCTCTCTCGGATAGCGGCTCGGCGTGGTTCGGATGGTTGCCCTTCCCAATAGTCTTGAGATAACTCTGCTTTTCTTTCATGGCTTTCACAGTTTTGAGGAATTTGGTTTCCTTTGACCTGTAGATGGCAAAAGGGTAATTGGATTTATCGAAGTGTCGGTCTAAGCTGCCCAGGATGCCGCGCAAGGTGCCAGGCTCGTATTCGGAGCCATCCTGCTTGCGGTGGGTGCAGATGAAGTTGGCGAGGTGCTCATCCAGCTCTTCTACGGGGATGTCCAGCAGCCTGCGGCCCTCCTGCACCTTCCTCAGGTACGCCTCAATGATGCGCAGGTCAAACTTCGTCTTCTTCAGCGTGTTCTTGTTGTCCTGTTTGCTAATGTCTCCCATTGTCTAACAGTAAATAATCACTACTGGATGAAATAGCACACACTCTACTGGCCTAATTAGCACAACTCTGACGTCACACCTGTGACATCACATTACAACCACGCCCACTGCTCCTGTTTCCTGCCCTGCATGTCTAGAACATCACGTGCATGTGATACGGGCTGTGACGTCACGGAAATAGCAATAAATCAGATTTACGGTACGTCAGACAGCACTAGTTGAGGATAACCAAGATAATCCGGTACCGTACTGAAAAAAGCAAATCTCGCGTAGAACAAGGGAGCAACGTGACCGAACCGCGCATGCGCTGACCCCAGGCCGCAGAACACACACAGGAACAGGAATCGGCAACTTGTACACATGCGCAGTCGTCCTAAAGCAATAGGCGCATGCGTGTTAGTGTCACAATCAGCTGCGGGCGCGCGGGCGTGTTTGTAGCAAAAAGAATAATCAAGCGCATGGGTCTTTGTGTCAATTTCAGCTCAGGGAGCGCGTGCGTGTTTGTGCCTGTGCCAGGCCCGAGAGCGGGTGCATGTTTGCAACACTGGAGACCGTTAGGCGCGTGCTTTGGTACTGACTGGCAGCTGCTACATCCGTGATATCAGTTACTGTATTGTACAGTGCTGGGTATACTGACCTTATTATAGGGCCCCAGCACAGACATGGAAGTTAGTTTCTTATTCACATTTTTTTGTCAGACTGCTTTGCATTGACTTTAAAATAAAAATATAGGTTTTATTTATAAATAATAAATATATATAATGTAGGTGGGATCCCTTTATACAACAATTGGATACAAACTGGGGGAAAAGGGCATACGTTGGCACCAATATTACTATTTTTAATAAGTAACTGATATTTACAAACGGTTAATAACCATTAGGCCACTGAGTACACAATGAATATATACAGGGTAGATCCCCCTCCATGACATGCAATTGTTTTACTCTAGAGCTCTGAGCTGTACAGTTTTAGCCTGGCCCAGGGGTGTTTTACTCTAGAGCTCTGAGCTGTACAGTTTTAGCCTGGCCCAGGGGTGTTTTACTCTAGAGCTCTGAGCTGTACAGTTTTAGCCTGGCCCAGGGGTGTTTTACTCTAGAGCTCTGAGCTGTACAGTTTTAGCCTGGCCCAGTGGTGTTTTACTCTAGAGCTCTGAGCTGTACAGTTTTAGCCTGGCCCAATGGTGTTTTACTCTAGAGCTCTGAGCTGTACAGTTTTAGCCTGACCCAGTGGTGTTTTACTCTAGAGCTCTGAGCTGTACAGTTTTAGCCTGGCCCAGTGGTGTTTTACTCTAGAGCTCTGAGCTGTACAGTTTTAGCCTGACCCAGTGGTGTTTTACTCTAGAGCTCTGAGCTGTACAGTTTTTAGCCTGGCCCAGTGGTGTTTTACTCTAGAGCTCTGAGCTGTACAGTTTTAGCCTGGCCCAGTGGTGTTTTACTCTAGAGCTCTGAGCTGTACAGTTTTAGCCTGGCCCAGGGGTGTTTTACTCTAGAGCTCTGAGCTGTACAGTTTTAGCCTGACCCAGGGGTGTTTTACTCTAGAGCTCTAAGCTGTACAGTTTTAGCCTGGCCCAGTGGTGTTTTACTCTAGAGCTCTGAGCTGTACAGTTTTAGCCTGACCCAGTGGTGTTTTACTCTAGAGCTCTGAGCTGTACAGTTTTAGCCTGACCCAATGGTGTTTTACTCTAGAGCTCTGAGCTGTACAGTTTTAGCCTGACCCAGTGGTGTTTTACTCTAGAGCTCTGAGCTGTACAGTTTTAGCCTGACCCAGTGGTGTTTTACTCTAGAGCTCTGAGCTGTACAGTTTTAGCCTGGCCCAGTGGTGTTTTACTCTAGAGCTCTGAACTGTACAGTTTTAGCCGGGCCCAGTGGTGTTTTACTCTAGAGCTCTGAGCTGTACAGTTTTTAGCCTGGCCCAGTGGTGTTTTACTCTAGAGCTCTGAGCTGTACAGTTTTAGCCTGGCCCAGTGGTGTTTTACTCTAGAGCTCTGAGCTGTACAGTTTTAGCCTGGCCCAGGGGTGTTTTACTCTAGAGCTCTGAGCTGTACAGTTTTAGCCTGGCCCAGGGGTGTTTTACTCTAGAGCTCTGAGCTGTACAGTTTTTAGCCTGGCCCAGGGGTGTTTTACTCTAGAGCTCTGAGCTGTACAGTTTTTAGCCTGGCCCAGGGGTGTTTTACTCTAGAGCTCTGAGCTGTACAGTTTTAGCCTGGCCCAGGGGTGTTTTACTCTAGAGCTCTGAGCTGTACAGTTTTAGCCTGGCCCAGGGGTGTTTTACTCTAGAGCTCTGAGCTGTACAGTTTTTAGCCTGGCCCAATGGTGTTTTACTCTAGAGCTCTGGGGGTCGATCCGATATAAATCGTCGCCCGCAAAAGCCGGCGACGCCAATATTTGCGCGGGTTTGGTATCACATATACGGCGTAACCTAGAAGTTACGCCCGTATATTTCTGCCGTCGCCCGCAGGTTTTTGGGCCATAGGCAGGTATACCAAACCCGCGCAGTTTGGTATCCAATATGCAGCGTAAGGACTTACGTGGCGAAAATGGAGAAAACTTACTCCATTTTCACCTCGCCACAAAAAGCAGCCGTAAGAAGCCTTACGCTGACTATTGGAGCCCCGTAACTCCCTAAACTGGCTGCTAAAATAAACCTAACACCTAACGCATGCGCAATGTCTATCTCCCTGTCAACCGCGATCTGCTAAAATAAACCTAACACCTAACGCATGCGCAATGTCTATCTCCCTGTCAACCGCGATCCCCCCCCCCCCGAAATCCCTAATAAAGTTATTACCCCCTAAACCGCCGCTCCCGGACCCCGCCGCCATCTACATAAACTAACCCCCTACTGTGAGCCTCTAAAACCGCCGCCATCTACCTTATCTATCCCCTAATCTGACCCCTTACACCGCCGCCACCTATATAAAAATTATTAACCCCTAATCTAATCCCCCTATACCGCCGCCAGCTATATTAATATTATTAACCCCTAATGTAAGCCCCTTACACCGCCGCCATCTCTATTAAAATGATTAACCCCTAATTTAATCTACCTACCCCGCCGCCAGCTATATTATCTATATTAACCCTAAGTATATTATAGTTAATATAGTTATTACATTATATATATTAACTATATTAACCCTAATTATATTAGGGTTAATATAGTTAATATAGTTACTATAGTATTTATAATAACTATATTAACTCTATCTAACCCTAACACCCCTAACTAAATTTATATTAAATTAATCTAATTCATTTATAAACTAAAATATTCCTATTTAAATCTAAATACTTACCTATAAAATAAACCTTAAGATAGCTACAATATAATTAATAATTACATTGTAGCTATGTTAGGGTTAATATTTATTTTACAGGTAAATTGTTAATTATTTTAACTAGGTATAATAGATATTAAATAGTTATTAACTATTTAATATCTACCTAGTTAAAATAATTACCCAATTACCTGTAAAATAAATCCTAACCTAAGTTACAAATACACCTACACTATCAATAAATTTAATAAACTACAAACATCTATCTAAAAATACAATTAAATTAACTAAACTAAATTACAAAAAAAAACAAACACTAAATTACAAAAAAATAAAAAAAAGATTACAAGATATTTAAGCTAATTACACCTATTCTAAGCCCCCTAATAAAATAATAAACCCCCAAAATAAAAAAAATTCCCTGCCCTATTCTAAATTCAACAAATTTCAAAGCTCTTTACCTTACCAGCCCTTAAAAGGGCCTTTTGTGGGGCATGCCCCAAAGAATTCAGCTCTTTTGCATACAACAAATACAATACCCCCCCCCCCATTACAACCCACCACCCACATACCCCTATTCTAAACCCACCCAAACCCCCCTTAAAAAAGCCTAACACTACCCCCCTGAAGATCTCCCTACCTTGTCTTCACCACACCGGGCCGAACTCCTGATCCGATCCGGGCGATGTCTTCCTCCAAGCGGCAAAGAAGAATTCTTCCTCCGGCGATGTCATCCTCCAAGCGGCAAAGAAGAATTCTTCCTCCGGCGACGTCTTCCTCCAAGCGGCAGCAAAGTCTTCATTCTTCCGGCGGCATCTTCAATCTTCTTTCTTCGCTCCGCCGCCGCGGAGCATCCATCCCGGCCGACTGCTGAACTTGGAATGAGGTACCTTTAAATGACGTCATCCAAGATGGCGTCCGCCGAATTCCGATTGGCTGATAGGATTCTATCAGCCAATCGGAATTAAGTTAAAAAAATCTGATTGGCTGATTGAATCAGCCAATCAGATTCAAGATCAATCCGATTGGCTGATCCAATCAGCCAATCAGATTGAGCTCGCATTCTATTGGCTGATCGGAACAGCCAATAGAATGCAAGCTCAATCTGATTGGCTGATTGGATCAGCCAATTGGATTGAACTTGAATCTGATTGGCTGATTCAATCAGCCAATCAGATTTTTTTAACTTAATTCCGATTGGCTGATAGAATCCTATCAGCCAATCGGAATTCGGCGGACGCCATCTTGGATGACGTCATTTAAAGGTACCTCATTCCAAGTTCAGCAGTCGGCCGGGATGGATGCTCCGCGGCGGCGGAGCGAAGAAAGAAGATTGAAGATGCCGCCGGAAGAATGAAGACTTTGCTGCCGCTTGGAGGAAGACGTCGCCGGAGGAAGAATTCTTCTTTGCCGCTTGGAGGATGACATCGCCGGAGGAAGAATTCTTCTTTGCCGCTTGGAGGAAGACATCGCCCGGATCGGATCAGGAGTTCGGCCCGGTGTGGTGAAGACAAGGTAGGGAGATCTTCAGGGGGGTAGTGTTAGGCTTTTTTAAGGGGGGTTTGGGTGGGTTTAGAATAGGGGTATGTGGGTGGTGGGTTGTAATGGGGGGGGGGGGTATTGTATTTGTTGTATGCAAAAGAGCTGAATTCTTTGGGGCATGCCCCACAAAAGGCCCTTTTAAGGGCTGGTAAGGTAAAGAGCTTTGAAATTTGTTGAATTTAGAATAGGGCAGGGAATTTTTTTTATTTTGGGGGTTTATTATTTTATTAGGGGGCTTAGAATAGGTGTAATTAGCTTAAATATCTTGTAATCTTTTTTTTATTTTTTGTAATTTAGTGTTTGTTTGTTTTTGTAATTTAGTTTAGTTAATTTAATTGTATTTTTAGATAGATGTTTGTAGTTTATTAAATTTATTGATAGTGTAGGTGTATTTGTAACTTAGGTTAGGATTTATTTTACAGGTAATTGGGTAATTATTTTAACTAGGTAGATATTAAATAGTTAATAACTATTTAATATCTATTATACCTAGTTAAAATAATTAACAATTTACCTGTAAAATAAATATTAACCCTAACATAGCTACAATGTAATTATTAATTATATTGTAGCTATCTTAGGGTTTATTTTATAGGTAAGTATTTAGATTTAAATAGGAATATTTTAGTTTATAAATGAATTAGATTAATTTAATATAAATTTAGTTAGGGGTGTTAGGGTTAGATAGAGTTAATATAGTTAATATAAATACTATAGTAACTATATTAACCCTAATATAATTAGGGTTAATATAGTTAATATATATAATGTAATACCTATATTAACTATAATATACTTAGGGTTAATATAGATAATATAGCTGGCGGCGGGGTAGGTAGATTAAATTAGGGGTTAATCATTTTAATAGAGATGGCGGCGGTGTAAGGGGCTTACATTAGGGGTTAATAATTTTAATATAGATGGCGGCGGTGTTAGGGGCTCACTTTAGGGGGTTATAGATATAATATAGCTGGCGGCGGGGTACGGGAGCGGCGGTTTAGGGGTTAATAACTTTATTAGGTTGCGGCGGGGTACGGGAGCGGCGGTTTAGGGGTTAATAGCTTTTTTATTGTTAGGCTAGTGAGGGGGGATAGCGGATAGAGGGTTAGACAGTGCGGGCTATGTTAGGGAGGCGTGTTAGACAGTGCGGGCTATGTTAGGGAGGCGTGTTAGACAGTGCGGGCTATGTTAGGGAGGCGTGTTAGACAGTGCGGGCTATGTTAGGGAGGCGTGTTAGACAGTGCGGGCTATGTTAGGGAGACGTGTTAGACAGTGCGGGTGTTTTAAACTTTAGTCAGGTTTTATAGGCGCCGGCAGTTTCTAACGTGCCGCAAGTCACTGGCGACGCCAGAAATTTGTACTTACGCAGATTTCTGGACATCGCTGGTTTGTGAGACTTACGGCACGTTAGCATCTGACGGCGACTTATATGGGATGGCTCGAGTTGCGAGCTGAAACTGCGGGCGACGCCGGTTCCCTCGCTTGCGCCGCAAACTGCGATCGATATCGGATCGCGCCCCTGAGCTGTACAGTTTTTAGCCTGGCCCAGGGGTGTTTTACTCTAGAGCTCTGAGCTGTACAGTTTTAGCCTGGCCCAGGGGTGTTTTACTCTTGAGCTCTGAGCTGTACAGTTTTAGCCTGACCCAGTGGTGTTTTACTCTAGAGCTCTGAGCTGTACAGTTTTTAGCCTGGCCCAGTGGTGTTTTACTCTAGAGCTCTGAGCTGTACAGTTTTTAGCCTGGCCCAGTGGTGTTTTACTCTAGAGCTCTGAGCTGTACAGTTTTAGCCTGACCCAGTGGTGTTTTACTCTAGAGCTCTGAGCTGTACAGTTTTTAGCCTGACCCAGTGGTGTTTTACTCTAGAGCTCTGAGCTGTACAGTTTTTAGCCTGGCCCAGTGGTGTTTTACTCTAGAGCTCTGAGCTGCACAGTTTTAGCCTGGCCCAGTGGTGTTTTACTCTAGAGCTCTGAGCTGTACAGTTTTAGCCTGACCCAGTGGTGTTTTACTCTAGAGCTCTGAGCTGTACAATTTTAGCCTGGCCCAGTGGTGTTTTACTCTAGAGCTCTGAGCTGTACAGTTTTTAGCCTGGCCCAGTGGTGTTTTACTCTAGAGCTCTGAGCTGTACAGTTTTAGCCTGGCCCAGTGGTGTTTTACTCTAGAGCTCTGAGCTGTACAGTTTTAGCCTGGCCCAGTGGTGTTTTACTCTAGAGCTCTGAGCTGTACAGTTTTAGCCTGGCCCAGTGGTGTTCTACTCTAGAGCTCTGAGCTGTACAGTTTTAGCCTGGCCCAGGGGTGTTTTACTCTAGAGCTCTGAGCTGTACAGTTTTAGCCTGGCCCAGTGGTGTTTTACTCTAGAGCTCTGAGCTGTACAGTTTTAGCCTGGCCCAGTGGTGTTTTACTCTAGAGCTCTGAGCTGTACAGTTTTAGCCTGGCCCAGTGGTGTTTTACTCTAGAGCTCTGAGCTGTACAGTTTTAGCCTGACCCAGTGGTGTTTTACTCTAGAGCTCTGAGCTGTACAGTTTTTAGCCTGGCCCAGTGGTGTTTTACTCTAGAGCTCTGAGCTGTACAGTTTTTAGCCTGGCCCAGTGGTGTTTTACTCTAGAGCTCTGAGCTGTACAGTTTTAGCCTGACCCAGTGGTGTTTTACTCTAGAGCTCTGAGCTGTACAGTTTTTAGCCTGACCCAGTGGTGTTTTACTCTAGAGCTCTGAGCTGTACAGTTTTTAGCCTGGCCCAGTGGTGTTTTACTCTAGAGCTCTGAGCTGTACAGTTTTAGCCTGACCCAGTGGTGTTTTACTCTAGAGCTCTGAGCTGTACAGGTTTTAGCCTGGTACAATGGTGTTTTACTCTAGAGCTCTGAGCTGTACAGTTTTTAGCCTGGCACAATGATGTTTTACTCTAGAGCTCTGAGCTGTACAGTTTTAGCCTGACCCAGTGGTGTTTTACTCTAGAGCTCTGAGCTGTACAGTTTTAGCCTGACCCAGTGGTGTTTTACTCTAGAGCTCTGAGCTGTACAGTTTTAGCCTGACCCAGTGGTGTTTTACTCTAGAGCTCTGAGCTGTACAGTTTTAGCCTGGCCCAATGGTGTTTTACTCTAGAGCTCTGAGCTGTACAGTTTTTAGCCTGGCCCAATGGTGTTTTACTCTAGAGCTCTGAGCTGTACAGTTTTAGCCTGGCCCAGGGGTGTTTTACTCTAGAGCTTTGAGCTGTACAGTTTTAGCCTGGCCCAGGGGTGTTTTACTCTAGAGCTCTGAGCTGTACAGTTTTTAGCCTGGCCCAATGGTGTTTTACTCTAGAGCTCTAAGCTGTACAGTTTTTAACCTGGCCCAGTGGTGTTTTACTCTAGAGCTCTGAGCTGTACAGTTTTAGCCTGGCCCAGTGGTGTTTTACTCTAGAGCTCTGAGCTGTACAGTTTTAGCCTGGCCCAGTGGTGTTTTACTCTAGAGCTCTGAGCTGTACAGTTTTAGCCTGGCCCAGTGGTGTTTTACTCTAGAGCTCTGAGCTGTACAGTTTTAGCCTGGCCCAGGGGTGTTTTACTCTAGAGCTCTGAGCTGTACAGTTTTAGCCTGGCCCAGGGGTGTTTTACTCTAGAGCTCTGAGCTGTACAGTTTTTAGCCTGGCCCAATTGTGTTTTACTCTAGAGCTCTGAGCTGTACAGTTTTTAGCCTGGCCCAGTGGTGTTTTACTCTAGAGCACTGAGCTGTACAGTTTTAGCCTGGCCCAGGGGTGTTTTACTCTAGAGCACTGAGCTGTACAGTTTTAGCCTGGCCCAGTGGTGTTTTACTCTACAGCTCTGAGCTGTACAGTTTTAGCCTGGCCCAATGGTGTTTTACTTTAGAGCTCTGAGCTGTACAGTTTTTAGCCTGGCCCAGGGGTGTTTTACTCTAGAGCTCTGAGCTGTACAGTTTTTAGCCCGGCCTAGTGGTGTTTTACTCTAGAGCTCTTAGCTTTACAGTTTTAGCCTGGCCCAGTGGTGTTTTACTCTAGAGCTCTGAGCTGTACAGTTTTTAGCCTGGCCCAGAGGTGTTTTACTCTAGAGCTCTGAGCTGTACAGTTTTTAGCCCGGCCTAGTGGTGTTTTACTCTAGAGCTCTGAGCTGTACAGTTTTTAGCCCGGCCTAGTGGTGTTTTACTCTAGAGCTCTGAGCTGTACAGTTTTTAGCCCGGCCTAGTGGCGTTTTACTCTAGAGCTCTGAGCTGTACAGTTTTAGCCTGGCCCAGGGGTGTTTTACTCTAGAGCTCTGAGCTGTACAGTTTTAGCCTGGCCCAGGGGTGTTTTACTCTAGAGCTCTGAGCTGTACAGTTTTTAGTCTGGCCCAGTGGTGTTTTACTCTAGAGCTCTGAGCTGTACAGTTTTTAGCCTGGCCCAGTGGTGTTTTACTCTAGAGCTCTGAGCTTTACAGTTTTAGCCTGACCCAGTGTTGTTTTACTCTAGAGCTCTGAGCTGTACAGTTTTTAGCCTGGCCTAGTGGTGTTTTACTCTAGAGCTCTGAGCTGTACAGTTTTTAGCCTGGCCCAGTGGTGTTTTACTCTAGAGCACTGAGCTGTACAGTTTTAGCCTGGCCCAGGGGTGTTTTACTCTAGAGCACTGAGCTGTACAGTTTTAGCCTGGCCCAGTGGTGTTTTACTCTACAGCTCTGAGCTGTACAGTTTTAGCCTGGCCCAATGGTGTTTTACTCTAGAGCTCTGAGCTGTACAGTTTTTAGCCTGGCCCAGTGGTGTTTTACTCTAGACTGAGCTCTGAGCTGTACAGTTTTTAGCCTGGCCCAGGGGTGTTTTACTCTAGAGCTCTGAGCTGTACAGTTTTTAGCCCGGCCTAGTGGTGTTTTACTCTAGAGCTCTGAGCTTTACAGTTTAAGCCTGGCCCAGTGGTGTTTTACTCTAGAGCTCTGAGCTGTACAGTTTTTAGCCCGGCCTAGTGGTGTTTTACTCTAGAGCTCTGAGCTGTACAGTTTTTAGCCCGGCCTAGTGGTGTTTTACTCTAGAGCTCTGAGCTGTACAGTTTTTAGCCCGGCCTAGTGGTGTTTTACTCTAGAGCTCTGAGCTGTACTGTTTTAGCCTGGCCCAGGGGTGTTTTACTCTTGAGCTCTGAGCTGTACAGTTTTAGCCTGGCCCAGGGGTGTTTTACTCTAGAGCTCTGAGCTGTACAGTTTTTAGTCTGGCCCAGTGGTGTTTTACTCTAGAGCTCTGAGCTGTACAGTTTTTAGCCTGGCCCAGTGGTGTTTTATTCTAGAGCTCTGAGTTTTACAGTTTTAGCCTGACCCAGTGGTGTTTTACTCTAGAGCTCTGAGCTGTACAGTTTTTAGCCTGGCCCAGTGGTGTTTTACTCTAGAGCGCTGAGCTGTACAGTTTTTATCCTGGCCTAGTGGTGTTTTACTCTAGAGCTCTGAGCTGTACAGTTTTAGCCTGACCCAGTGGTGTTTTACTCTAGAGCTCTGAGCTGTACAGTTTTTAGCCTGGCCCAGGGGTGTTTTACTCTAGAGCTCTGAGCTGTACAGTTTTTAGCCTGGCCCAGTGGTGTTTTACTCTAGACCGCTGAGCTGTACAGTTTTTATCCTGGCCTAGTGGTGTTTTACTCTAGAGCTCTGAGCTGTACAGTTTTTAGCCTGGCCCAGTGGTGTTTTACTCTAGAGCACTGAGCTGTACAGTTTTAGCCTGGCCCAGGGGTGTTTTACTCTAGAGCACTGAGCTGTACAGTTTTAGCCTGGCCCAGTGGTGTTTTACTCTACAGCTCTGAGCTGTACAGTTTTAGCCTGGCCCAATGGTGTTTTACTCTAGAGCTCTGAGCTGTACAGTTTTTAGCCTGGCCCAGTGGTGTTTTACTCTAGACTGAGCTCTGAGCTGTACAGT
This sequence comes from Bombina bombina, assembly GCF_027579735.1. Taxonomy (NCBI): domain Eukaryota; kingdom Metazoa; phylum Chordata; class Amphibia; order Anura; family Bombinatoridae; genus Bombina; species Bombina bombina. Next base: position 21,788,498 of record NC_069502.1, on the reverse strand, counting down.
TTTTAGCCTGGCCCAGGGGTGTTTTACTCTAGAGCTCTGAGCTGTACAGTTTTTAGCCCGGCCTAGTGGTGTTTTACTCTAGAGCTCTGAGCTTTACAGTTTTAGCCTGGCCCAGTGGTGTTTTACTCTAGAGCTCTGAGCTGTACAGTTTTTAGCCCGGCCTAGTGGTGTTTTACTCTAGAGCTCTGAGCTGTACAGTTTTTAGCCCGGCCTAGTGGTGTTTTACTCTAGAGCTCTGAGCTGTACAGTTTTTAGCCCGGCCTAGTGGTGTTTTACTCTAGAGCTCTGAGCTGTACAGTTTTAGCCTGGCCCAGGGGTGTTTTACTCTTGAGCTCTGAGCTGTACAGTTTTAGCCTGGCCCAGGGGTGTTTTACTCTAGAGCTCTGAGCTGTACAGTTTTTAGTCTGGCCCAGTGGTGTTTTACTCTAGAGCTCTGAGCTGTACAGTTTTTAGCCTGGCCCAGTGGTGTTTTATTCTAGAGCTCTGAGTTTTACAGTTTTAGCCTGACCCAGTGGTGTTTTACTCTAGAGCTCTGAGCTGTACAGTTTTTAGCCTGGCCCAGTGGTGTTTTACTCTAGAGCGCTGAGCTGTACAGTTTTTATCCTGGCCTAGTGGTGTTTTACTCTAGAGCTCTGAGCTGTACAGTTTTAGCCTGACCCAGTGGTGTTTTACTCTAGAGCTCTGAGCTGTACAGTTTTTAGCCTGGCCCAGGGGTGTTTTACTCTAGAGCTCTGAGCTGTACAGTTTTTAGCCTGGCCCAGTGGTGTTTTACTCTAGACCGCTGAGCTGTACAGTTTTTATCCTGGCCTAGTGGTGTTTTACTCTAGAGCTCTGAGCTGTACAGTTTTAGCCTGACCCAGTGGTGTTTTACTCTAGAGCACTGAGCTGTACAGTTTTTAGCCTGGCCCAGTGGTGTTTTACTCTAGAGCTCTGAGCTGTACAGTTTTTAGCCTGGCCCAGTGGTGTTTTACTCTAGAGCTCTGAGCTGTACAGTTTTAGCCTGACCCAATGGTGTTTTACTCTAGAGCTCTGAGCTGTACAGTTTTTAGCCTGGCCTAGTGGTGTTTTACTCTAGAGCTTTGAGCTGTACAGTTTTAGCCTGACCCAGTGGTGTTTTACTCTAGAGCTCTGAGCTGTACAGTTTTTAGCCTGACCCAGTGGTGTTTTACTCTAGAGCTCTGAGCTGTACAGTTTTTAGCCCGGCCCAGTGGTGTTTTACTCTAGAGCTCTGAGCTGTACAGTTTTTAGCCTGACCCAGTGGCGTTTTACTCTAGAGCTCTGAGCTGTACAGTTTTTATCCTGGCCTAGTGGTGTTTTACTCTAGAACTCTGAGCAGTACAGTTTTTAGCCTGGCCCAGTGGTGTTTTACTCTAGAGCTCTGAGCTGTACAGTTTTAGCCTGACCCAGTGGCGTTTTACTCTAGAGCTCTGAGCTGTACAGTTTTTAGCCTGACCCAGTGGCGTTTTACTCTAGAGCTCTGAGCTGTACAGTTTTTATCCTGGCCTAGTGGTGTTTTACTCTAGAACTCTGAGCAGTACAGTTTTTAGCCTGGCCCAGTGGTGTTTTACTCTAGAGCTCTGAGCTGTGCAGTTTTAGCCTGACCCAGTGGTGTTTTACTCTAGAGCTCTGAGTTGTACAGTTTTTAGCCTGACCCAGTGGCGTTTTACTCTAGAGCTCTGAGATGTACAGTTTTTATCCTGGCCTAGTGGTGTTTTACTCTAGAACTCTGAGCAGTACAGTTTTTAGCCTGGCCCAGTGGTGTTTTACTCTAGAGCTCTGAGCTGTGCAGTTTTAGCCTGACCCAGTGGTGTTTTACTCTAGAGCTCTGAGCTGTACAGTTTTTAGCCTGGCCCAGGGGTGTTTTACTCTAGAGCTCTGAACTGTACAGTAGCCTTCCTAGCGTTTCATATCAAACTCTATGGTAGTCATTCAGGGAAGTGTTTATTATTTCTCATGGTGATTATCCATATCATAGGAGGACAACTGATCCCTCGTCTGTTTTAGCTGTTTATGTTAATAACCTTCATCCTAGAGGGACATAAAAGCCCTCAAGGCCTATTTATCAAGCCGTCAACCGCAAATACGCTGGAATTCCGCAGCGTAATTGTGGCCAGCTTGATTCACCTCATTTATCAAAGCCTACAGACCGGCAAAAGTTGAAGTTTGTAACGTAACATACGATCCGCCGGTCTCAGTCCGACACAGATCGATGCTTACGTCATTACAGATGTTCCGAATACCAATTCTGCACTATCTGACTACAATGGGAGTCTGAAAGCAGCAAAATCTCATGTTCGCTGCTGCCAGATATCTCATTGATTCCTATGGGAGAATAAAAGTTATGTTTACACCTAACACCCTAACATGTTCCCCGAGTCTAAACACCCCTAATCTGCCGCCCCGCCACCGCCTACATAAAAGTATTAACCCCTATCCCGCCACTCCCGGACCCCGCTGCAACCTAAATAATGTATTAACCCCTATCCCACCACTCCTGGAGCCCACCGCAACTAAATAAAGTTTTTAACTCCTAAGCCCCTGGCCTCCCACATCACTACCACTTACTAAACCTATTAAACCCCCCCCACATCGCCAGAAACTAAATTAACCTATTAACCCGTAAACCTAACAACCCGCTAACTTTATATTAAATATTAACTCATCCCTATCTTATAATAAATTAAAACTTTCCTTTAGATTTAAATTAAACTATATTAAACTAATAATTAACCTACCCTAACTTTTATACTAAAATTACATTAAACTATATTAAACTATTAATTAATCTACCCTAACTGTTATACTAAAATTACATTAAACTACAAATTAAATGAACTATATTATATAGTTAAAAAACCTAACCCTACTCAAATAATTTAAATCTACTATTAAAAATTACAAAGTTACAAAAAACTAACAACTAAGTTACACAAAATAACAAACACTAAGTTACAAAAAAAATAAACACTAAGTTACACAAAATAAAAAATAAATTATCAAATATTTAAACTAATTACACTCAATCTAAGAGCCGTATGAAAATAAAAAAGCCCCCCAAACTAAAAAAAAAAACCCATAGGCTACAATAAACTACCAATGACCCTTAAAAAGGGCCTTTTGTGGGGCATTTCCCCAAAGAAATCAGCTCTTTTACCTGTAAATAAAAATACAAATACCCCCCCCAACAGTAAAACCAACCCCCCAAATAAAAACCTAAGCTCCCCATTGCCCTAAAAAAAGGGCATTTGGATGGGCATTGCCCTTAAAAGGGCATTTAGCTCTTTTTCCTTGCCCAAACCCTATTCTAAAATTAAAACCCACCCAATAAACCCTTAACCCCTTAATGACAACAGTACTTTTCCATTTTCTGTCCGTTTGGGACAAAGGCTATTTTTTGCAGTGTTTGTGTTTAGCTGTAATTTTCCTCTTACTCATTTACTGTACCCACACATATTATATACCGTTTTTCTCGCCATTAAATGGACTTTCTAAAGGTACCATTATTTTCATCATATATTATAATTTACTATAAAAAAAATTATAAAATATGAGGAAAAAATGGAAAAAACACTTTTTCTAACTTTTAGCCAAAATCTGTTACACATCTGCAACCACCAAAAAACACCCATGCTAAATAGTTTCAAAATTTTTGTAATTTTAATTTGAGTTTAGAAATACCCAATGTTTACATCTTCTTTGTTTTTTTGTAAGTTATAGGGCAATAAATACAAGTAGCACTTTGCTATTTCCAAGCCATTATTTTTCAAAATTAGTGCTAATTACATTGGGACTGATATCTTTCAGGAATCTGTGAATATCCCTTGACATGTGTATATATTTTTTTTAGAAGTCATCGCAAAGTATTGATCTAGGCCCATTTTGGTATATTTCATGCCACCATTTCACCGCCAAATGCTATCAAATACAAAAAATCGTTCACTTTTTCACAAATTGTTTCACAAACTTTCGGTTTCTCACTGAAATTGTTTACAAACAGCTTGTGCAATTATGGCATAAATGGTTGTAAATGCTTCTCTGGCATCCCCTTTGTTCAGAAATAGAAGACATATATGGCTTTGGCGTTGCTTTTTTTTGGTAATTAGAAGGCCGCTAAATGCCACTGCGCACATACGTGTATTATGCCCAGCAGTGAAGGGGTTAATTAGGGAGCATGTAGGGAGCTTTTTGGGGTAATTTTTGTTTTAGTGTAGTGTAGTAAACAACCCAAAGTATTGATCTAGGCCCATCTTGGTATATTTCATGCCACCATTTCACCGCCAAATACGTTCAAATAAAAAAAAAAACCTTTACATTTTTCACAATTTTTGGTTTCTTACTGAAATTATTTACAAACAGCTTGTGCAATTATGGCACAAATGGTTGTAAATGCTTCTCTGGGATCCCCTTTGTTCAGAAATAGCAGACATATATGGCTTTGGCGTTGCTTTTTGGTAATTAGAAGGCCGCTAAATTCCGCTGCGCATCACACGTGTATTATGGCTAGCAGTAAAGGGGTTAATTAGGTAGCTTGTAGGGAGCTTGCAGGGTTAATTTTAGCTTTAGTGTAGAGATCAACCCCCCACCTGAAACATCAGACCCCCTGATCCCTCCCAAACAGCTCTCTTCCCTCCCCCACCCCACAATTGTTACCGCCATCTTAAGTACTGGCAGAAAGTCTGCCAGTACTAAAATAAAAGGTATATTTGTTTTTTAGAGCATATTTACATATGCTGCTGTATAGAATCCCCCCTTAGCCCCCAACCTCACGGATCCCCCATCAAACAGTTCTTTAACCCTCCCCCTCTAGCCTAATGGGCGCCATCTTGGGTACTGGTAGCTGTCTGCCAGTACCCAGTTTAGTAAAAAAAAATATGTTTTTATTATTTTTTTGCCATTTTCTGTAGTGTAGCTTCCCCCCCCCTCCCAGAACCCTTCGATTGTTTTTGAAATTAAAATCCCCCCCTTTTCTCCCAATTTTGTATCAAATTTTTCTGTAGTGTAGCAGTTCCCACCCGCTCCCGCCCCGTGCACGCGCGCGCATCCGTGCGTGCCCCCGGACACTGCCGCCTCCGATCCGGCCTCCGATCCCGCCCCCTCCACATAACAGGCCCTTGGCATGCCCCCCACCCGCCTCCCTGCCTTGCTCCCACCCACCAACAATGCTCCGGTGCAGAGAGGGCCACAGAGTGGCTCTCTCTGCATCGGAGGCTTGTAAAGGGGTATTGCAGGATGTGTCCATATCGAGGCATCACTGCAATACCCTCAGAGCTGCTGGAAGCGATTGCAATCACTTCCAGCACTCTGTTAGACAACTGATGTACCAGGTACGTCTATTGTCATTAACTGCTTGTTAATGCATGACGTACCTGGTACGTCAGTTGGCATTAAGGGGTTAAAGAAACCTAACACTAACCCCCGAAGATCCACTTACAGTTTCTGAAGACCCGACATCCATCCTCAACGAAGCGGCAGAAGACCTAAGCGAATCTGACAGAAGTCTTCATCCAAGCGGGCCGAAGTCTTCATCCAACCGGGCCGAAGTCTTCTTTTTTTTTTTTTTTTTTAACTCTTTATTTTTATTAAGGAAAATCAAAATAGGTTATTATACAAGCAATACTTTCTTGCGTCACGCAGGACTCATTGTAACACAATAATTTCAGATATGTATTCCAACATCATACATATAATATACCAAAAATTAATCCTAGATATATGGATACACAAAACAGACACTATCATCATCTCTAAAATAAAATTACAGTGAAACAGATTTCCCTAATAAATCCTAATCAAGCTTAGTATTGCGATACTTAATATTGAGATTACCCTTATCATTTCAAAAGCAAGCCCAGGGTGTATTGCAACACCTTGGGAATGAGGCCAGAAAAGAAAAAAAAAAAAAAAAAAAAAAGAAGAAGAAAGGGAAAAAAGAAAAAAAAAAGAAGAAAGGGAAAAAAGAAAAAAAAAGAAGAAAGAAAAAAAAACAACAACAAAAAACCCCAGACCGACAATCCTCACCCCAACCCCGCCGACGCAGGGTCCGCAGAGCCTTTAACAGTCTCTATAGCTCCTTATTCAAGTATGAGGGAATATTCCTAATATAACCAATTCTGCAAAGCTGATGGACGAAAGGAAGGGAGACAAAATTTGCTTCTGAACTGGTGTTGGGTAGGTAGTAATCACAGAGGCCCATCCAATCAGAATTTTTTTAATTCTAGACTCCTTTACATGTTGTAAGTGAAAGGATTCATATATGATTTGTTCTTTAATGCCTTTCAATATAGAAGCCAGACTTGGAGCTTTTACAGCCGTCCAGTTCTTAAGGATATTATGTCTAGTTGTGAGTATAACGGTATTAACTATACGCCTGACCAAATTAGGTCTATAATCAATTAGTAAAAAAAGAATATCTTCCAGAGAAAAGGAGAGCGATACATTCAAAACCCTATTTACACAAAATTGGACTTTAAACCACAACTGTCGGATCTTTGGACAGAACCAAAGCATATGAGGCAAATCCGCACAAGAACATGAACATCTGCGTCAGGCTGCAACTTGTTCTGGATAGAATCTACATACTTTAGCCGGAGTTAGATAAAAATTGTTAATTGATTTCAAATGGGATTCTTTCCAACTGACCGATATAGGATAACTAGAAACTTGAGAAAGGCTAGCTACAATCTTATCTGTATCAACCGTTTCAATAATCGACCTCCAAAAGGTACATCATTTATCCATGACTAGAATACCTTGTTTGGAGAGCATAACATGATAAATAAGGGATATTGACGCCTCTCCTGCTCTGAATTTCTGTATACACATCTTCATATCTGTCCAGTAAGCCGGAAAAGAAGCATACCATTTCTGAGATGAGACATAGTGCCGTATCTGAAAATATGCATATTGATTCCGAAATGGGAGAGCACATTTTTGACATAAGGTTGCCCAAGGACAAATTCGAAGATCAGCATTCAACAATTGATATATATCTTTAAGCCCCTTGTCCCGCCAATCTCTAAACACCTTCTGACCTATACCAGGGAGAAAGAGTGGATTACCCCTAATCGGTAAAAATTCAGAGAATGAGGGATCAATTTTAAGAACATGGCCGGCTTTATGCCAAGCAGATATTATATTCTTGAATGAACACAGTTTCCTGACATGTAGAGGAAGATTTGGAGGCGGGCAATGCAAGATGGCACTCAATGACCATGGAGAAACCAGATGTTGTTCAAGATCATATGAAGAAACAATATTTGATTGAGCGATCCAATCAAAAGCAAATTTCAATAAAGTTGCCAAATTATATAATTTAATATTAGGGAGAGCCAAACCGGCTGCTGAGAATTTATTAGACAATCTATTAATCGATAAACGTGGCTTTTTACCTTTCCAGATAAATTGGGAAAACCAAGATGCCATCCTACTTAGATCTTTATTTAGTATATATAATGGCAAATTTTGAAGCAAATATAAAATACTTGGAAAGATTATAGTCTTAATAAGGCTGATGGAAGCCGAGATAGATAATGGAAAGATCCTCCAAAGCTGTAAATCGTCTTTGATCTTCTGAAAGAGGGGTAAAAAAATTCTCCTGATACCAAAAATTCGGGTTTTTATTTATGTCAAGACCTAAATATTTGATACTTCTTACTATTCAAAACTTAGTTGAAGTTAACTTCCCCTCTTCTCTACCCAACCACATAATTTCACTCTTATCGATATTGATCTTGTACCCCGAAAAAGAGCTTAATTCTTCTAATACCTGAGCTATTTCTGTATAGTAGTAGCTTTAAGCTTTGAGTTCCACCTGGGATTCCCTTTAATACTTCTCTTAATCGAACTGCCAGCGGTTCTAAAGCGATATTAAAAAGAAGGGGGGACAATGGGCATCCCTGCCTCGTTCCCCTCTGTAAAACAATTGGTGCCGACACTGTTTGATTAATCAATAGAAATGAGCTAGGGTTCTGATAAATTTTCCTAATAATTTTAACAAAGTTATCTGAAAAGCCAAATTTAGCTAGTGCTGTAAAAAGATGAGACCATGATATGCTATCAAACGCTTTAACAGCGTCCAGGGTTAACACTGCCCTATCTTCCAACCCACTATCAATTTTAGAATGCTCGCAGTTCCACATATAATCCACAAGTGTAATTAATTTCCGAATATTTTTCGTCGGGTTGCGAGCAGACATGAATCCTGTCTGGTCAGGGTGAATGAGATTATCAAGACAGTAGGAGAGTCTAGTAGATAAGACTGACGCTAAGATTTTATAATCAACATTGAGCACTGAAATTGGTCTGTAGGATGCCGGGTCCATAGGGTCCTTTCCTTTTTTTAAGATTAGAGAAATGTTAGCGGCTGCGATGAGATTGGAAATAGGATTATCAGAGGAAAAATAAAAATTGAAAAGCTTTACTAAAATGGGAGTAATCTCCTCAACTAATATTTTATAATACTCTGCCGGCAACCCATCTAGGCCCGCTGCTTTGCTCATCTTGGATACTTTAATGGCTTTAACAATCTCTTCGTTATTAAACGGAGCATTCAGCGTTTCCATATTTTCTGGTTGTATTCTGGGAACCCTAGTCTTAGCCCAAAAAATCTCTTGATTCTTTGCATCAGCTGGTACCTCTGTATATAGCTGTTGGTAGTATTGAGAAAAAACATTAGATATATCATTAGTATCATTATAACGAATATCCTCTACCTGTATAGCAGGAATAAAATTCCTCTTTTTCCTGATTTTTACCAATGTAAAGCAGCCATGGAAACTTCTAAACCGTAAATTGATTTTATTTTCCTCTTCCTGGTGTTTTTGTAGAAGAAAAACCTCTCTCTCCTTTTTCATTTCTAGGTATTTAGACCAGTTATACGTCGAGCGGCTCAAATAATAAGTTTTGAAAGCGTTCCTAACTTGATTAGTTAGTTGCAATTCCCGTGCCCTGTTTTTCTTATTAAGAATAACCAAGTAGGCCTTAATGACACCACGCAAGACTGCCTTAGATGCCTCCCAGAAAGTTTCAATTTTCTGTAAATAGGCAACATTAAACTGACAGTAGTCCTTCCAGCTTTGCTTTAACCAAAGTGTGAACCTTGGATTATTCGAAAGATAGCGAGGAAAATGAAACACCGGGCCTTTCACATTAGTCCTATTCTGCCAATCCAGCACTAAAGAGATAATAGCATGATCTGTAACTACAATTTCTCCAATTCCAGCCTCTGGTCGCCAAATTGATAAACCTTCCGATATTAGAAACAGATCTATCCGCGAGAAAGTTCTGTGAACTTTAGACTCGTAGGAAAGCTGTCGAATATCTGGATTAAGATTCCGCCAAATATCTACCAGTTGCAATTTCCGACAAAAGTTACTAAAATGTTTAGAGCTTCTCCTATTCTCTGAGACATTCTTTTGTGAGAAGCGATCCAACTCAGCACACAGTCACGTTAAAGTCGCCCCCTACTATGAGATTCTTCTGAATAAAGGGAAATAATTTAATTTTAATATTATCCCAAAATTCAATTTTAAATTTATTAGGACCATAGATGTTACAAAGGATGAACTCCACATTATTAATAACAATATGTATAATAATAAATCGAGAGTGCAGATCTATTTCTCTCAAAGAGATTTTATAATCTAGGGATTTTTTAATTAACATAGCTACACCACATTTCAGTCTTATAGCCTCTGTAGCCACTACCCCCCCCAACCCATTTAATCTTCAATTTATCGGCTTCCTGGCTAATTAAATGTGTCTCCTGTAAAAAAGCAATATCAGGCTTCTCTTTTGCCAATGTTTTGATAATTAATTTACGTTTAAGTGGGGATGAAATCCCTCCCACATTCCAAGACACAATTTTAAGCTGCATAGATTTCTAAAAATCCGTCATACAGCGGACCCTTGCGTCGAAAGGGGGAGAGAGGGGGGGAGAGAGAGAAAGAAAAAAAAAATTTCTTCCCCCCTTAAAACAGAAGGGGAAGGGAAGGGGTAGGAAAGAGGAAAAGGGAAAGAATAAGAGAAAAAGGAAAAACCACAAGAAAGAGAGAGGGATACCTAGATTATAATTGGAAAAAACCTCAACAAAAAAACCCTAAAACTTTGGTTCCTACTATAACCTCCATTGGAACCTTACACTGATTCCAAGAAAACAAAGCTGTAAAAATTAGTCAACCACTTATTTATCATTTAATAATTTTTGGACCTCCCCTACCTCCCGATAGGTTCTTCTGGCACCGTTATGGTCAACAATTATATTGGCAGGATAAACCATCCATGCATTAAAACCTTTATTGATAAGTTGCGAGCAGTACGGTGCCATTAACTTCCTTTTCGTGGAGGTTTCTGCCGAATAATCCTGAAATAACAGGATTCTGTTATTCCCAAACAGAAGTGGATCACTTCTTTTTTTAAATAATCTTAACAGCTCAATCTTGTCCTGAAAATTCAGAACTCTAAAAATGCACATTCTGTTTTGGGGCATACCTTCAGGCTGGGATTTTTTAGAGCCGGCTCTATGCGCTCTCTCTATAGCAATTGGGAGCTGCTGTTGGGGGAAACCTAACGCCTGTGGAAGTACAAATGATGTAAACTGAAGTAGATCCCCAAATTCCGAAGTTTCAGGGAGACCAATAATTCGAATATTATTGCGTCTGGAACGATCCTCTAGATCGTCCAGACGCAATTGCAGGTTGGCAATTTTAGATTCCTGTTTAGTTATAATTGCATCCTGTACATTAACTTGGTCCTCTACTTCAGAAACTCTATTCTCAACCTCTAGCATTCTGTTTGAAAATTGTTTGACTTCTGTAGAAAGATTAGCTATTACTGCGGCATAAATAGATCTGTTAAATGGGTAATTAGCAATTGGGTGTCACCTATATTAGGCAGTGTCTCATTAGAACTATTTAAGCTGGGGTCAGCCAGCTTAGCTTTTTTATCTTTACCTTTAACAGGCATTTTAGGTGAAGGAGCCTTAGCTTCTGTAATGAATCTTTCCATAAAGGAAAGACAAAGTGTTATATTGTGCAAGAGTGAACAAAGTGTAAAGAGTAATAGATCAACCTACTTGAGTGTATTAATAGTTTAATATCCTTATTATATATTATCCTTCCTCAAAAGAAAAAAAGTGTAAAAGTGCATATAACAGGATCTCCTAGATCTCCTATCTAGGAGAAAAGCAAACAAAGTGATAAGTGAAAACAAATTAAGCAATAAATCATTGATCGGTCTGAAAATATATTAGGACTCTGATGTCCCTTCTATATACTCTCCTTATTCGGGAGGGTAATGTGCATCTACTTAGTGTATAAGTGTTACAAACAAAAACAACTGTTAGGTAGAATATATTCTATCACTTCTAATGGAAAATAAACCCACAAAATAGCAGAATGACCTCCTTTTACCCCATAAAAATAAAACCCCACAGATAGCTAGGGCTCAAAAAATAAAGATTGTAGTATTACCAGCGTGTCAGATATACAGCAATTCCTTTTGAGCTCTATTACTCTATTAACTATTAAACTCTGTTAACTATTAAACTCTATTAACTACAATAGATCAAGAGCTCAAAGAGTAGACAGCAGACGGGGGATACCAACAGAATTCAACTTAGATTATATGCAAATACAATTAATGATCGCTTTTAATCTCAGCATACAGATGGTCTAGGGGAGTATGTGAGTTAGTAAAGCTCAGCATACAGAGGGTCTAGAGGACTATATGAATTAGTAAAGCTCAGCATACAGAGGGTCTAGGGGAGTATGTGAGTTAGTAAAGCTCAGCATACAGAGGGTCTAGAGGAGTATTGGAGTTAGTAAAGCTCAGCATCCAGAGGGTCTAGGGGAGTATGTAAGTAAGTAAAGCTCAGCATACAGAGGGTCTAGGGGAGTATGTGAGTTAGTAATGTTCAGCATACAGAGGGTCTAGAGGAGTATGTGAGTTAGTAAAGCTCAGCATACAGAGGGTCTAGGGGTGTATATGAGTTAGTAAAGCTCAGCATACAGAGGGTCTAAGGGAGTATATGAGTTAGTAAAGCTCAGCATACAGATGGTCTAGAGGAGTATGTGAGTTAGTAAAGCTCAGCATACAGAGGGTCTTGAGGAGTATGTGAGTTAGTAAAGCTCAGCATACAGAGGGTCTAGGGGAGTATGTGAGTTAGTAAAGCTCAGCATACAGATGGTCTAGGGAAGTATGTGAGTTAGTAAAGCTCAGCATTAAGAGGGTCTAGGGGAGTATGTGAGTTAGTAAAGCTCAGCATACAGAGGGTCTAGGGGACTATGTGAGTTATTAAAGCTCAGCATACAGAGGGTCTAGGGGAGTATATGAGTTAGTAAAGCTCAGCGTACAGAGGTTCTAGGGGAGTATGGGAGTTAGTAAAGCTCAGCATACAGCGGGTCTAGAGGAGTATTGGAGTTAGTAAATCTCAGCATACAGAGGGTCTAGGGGAGTATGTGAGTTAGTAAAGCTCAGCATCCAGAGGGTCTAGGGGATTATGTAAGTAAGTAAAGCTCAGCATACAGAGGGTCTAGGGGAGTATGTGAGTTAGTAAAGCTCAGCATACAGAGGGTCTAGGGGAGTATATGAGTTAGTAATGCTCAGCATACAGAGGGTCTAGGGGACTATGTGAGTTAGTAAAGCTCAGTGTACAGAGGGTCTAGGGGACTATGTGAGTTAGTAATGCTCATCATACAGAGGGTCTAGAGGAGTATGTTAGTTAGTAAAGCTCAGCATACAGAGGGTCTAGGGGAGTATGTGAGTTAGTAAAGCTCAGCATACAGAGGGTCAAGGGGATTATGTGAGTTAGTAATGCTCATCATACAGAGGGTCTAGATGAGTATGTGAGTTAGTAAAGCTCAGCATACAGAGGGTCTAGGGGAGTATATGAGTTAGTAAAGCTCAGCATACAGATGGTCTAGAGGAGTATGTGAGTTAGTAAAGCTCAGCATACAGAGGGTCTAGAGGAGTATGTGAGTTAGTAAAGCTCAGCATACAGAGGGTCTAGAGGAGTATGTGAGTTAGTAAAGCTCAGCATATAGAGGGTCTAGAGGAGTATGCGAGTTAGTAAAGCTCAGCATACAGAGGGTCTAGAGGAGTGAGTTAGTAAAGCTCAGCATACAGAGGGTCTAGGTGAGTATGTGAGTTAGTAAAGCTCAGCATACAGATTGTCTAGGGGAGTATGTGAGTTAGTAAAGCTCAGCATTAAGAGGGTCTAGGGGAGTATGTGAGTTAGTAAAGCTCAGCATACAGAGGGTCTAGGGGAGTATATGAGTTAGTAAAGCTCAGCATACAGCGGGTCTAGAGGTGTATTGGAGTTAGTAAATCTCAGCATACAGAGGGTCTAGAGGAGTATGTGAGTTAGTAAAGCTCAGCGTACAGAGGGTCTAGGGGAGTATGTGAGTTAGTAAAGCTCAGCGTACAGAGGGTCTAGGGGTCTATGTGAGTTAGTAAAGCTCAGCATACAGAGGGTCTAGGGGAGTATGTGAGTTAGTAAATCTCAGCGTAAAGAGGGTCTAGGGGAGTATATGAGTTAGTAATGCTCAGCGTACAGAGGGTCTAGGGGAGTATATGAGTTAGTAAAGCTCAGCATACAGATGGTCTAGGGGATTATGTGAGTTAGTAAAGCTCAGCAAACAGAGGGTCTAGAGGAGTATGTGAGTTAGTAAAGCTCAGCGTACAGAGGGTCTAGGGGAGTATATGAGTTAGTAAATCTCAGCATACAGAGGGTCTAGGGGAGTATATGAGTTAGTAAAGCTCAGCGTACAGAGGGTCTAGGGGAGTATATGAGTTAGTAAAGCTCAGCATACAGATGGTCTAGGGGAGTATGTGAGTTAGTAAAGCTCAGCAAACAGAGGGTCTAGAGGAGTATGTGAGTTAGTAAAGCTCAGCGTACAGAGGGTCTAGGGGAGTATGTGAGTTAGTAAAGCTCAGCGTACAGAGGGTCTAGGGGTCTATGTGAGTTAGTAAAGCTCAACATACAGAGGGTCTAGGGGAGTATGTGAGTTAGTAAATCTCAGCGTACAGAGGGTCTAGGGGAGTATATAAGTTAGTAATGTTCAGTATACAGAGGTTCTAGAGGAGTATGTGAGTTAGTAAAGCTCAGCGTACAGATGGTCTAGGGGTCTATGTGAGTTAGTAAAGCTCAGCGTACAGAGGGTCTAGGGGAGTATTGGAGTTAGTAAAGCTCAGCATACAGCGGGTCTAGAGGAGTATTGAAGTTAGTAAATCTCAGCATACAGAGGGTCTAGGGGAGTATATGAGTTAGTAAAGCTCTGCATACAGATGGTCTAGGGGAGTATGTGAGTTAGTAAAGCTCAGCATACAGAGGGTCTAGAGGAGTATGTGAGCTAGTAAAGCTCAGCGTACAGAGGGTCTAGGGGAGTATGTGAGTTAGTAAAGCTCAGCGTACAGAGGGTCTAGGGGTCTATGTGAGTTAGTAAAGCTCAGCATACAGAGGGTCTAGGGGAGTATGTGAGTTAGTAAATCTCAGCGTACAGAGGGTCTAGGGGAGTATATGAGTTAGTAATGTTCAGTACAGAGGGTCTAGAGGAGTATGTGAGTTAGTAAAGCTCAGCGTACAGATGGTCTAGGGGTCTATGTGAGTTAGTAAAGCTCAGCATACAGAGGGTCTAGGGGAGTATATGAGTTAGTAAAGCTCAGCATACAGAGGGTCTAGGGGAGTATATGAGTTAGTAAAGCTCAGCATACAGAGGGTCTATGGGAGTATATGAGTTAGTAAAGCTCAGCATACAGATGGTCTAGGGGAGTATGTGAGTTAGTAAAGCTCAGCATACAAAGGGTCTAGGGGAATATGTGAGTTAGTAAATCTCAGCGTACAGAGGGTCTAGGGGAGTATATGAGTTAGTAAAGCTCAGCATACATATGGTCTAGGGGAGTATATGAGTTAGTAAAGCTCAGCCTACAGATGGTCTAGGGGAGTATATGAGTTAGTAAAGCTCAGCATACAGATGGTCTAGGGGAGTATGTGAGTTAGTAAAGCTCAGCAAACAGAGGGTCTAGAGGAGTATGTGAGTTAGTAAAGCTCAGCGTACAGAGGGTCTAGGGGAGTATGTGAGTTAGTAAAGCTCAGCGTACAGAGGGTCTAGGGGTCTATGTGAGTTAGTAAAGCTCAACATACAGAGGGTCTAGGGGAGTATGTGAGTTAGTAAATCTCAGCGTACAGAGGGTCTAGGGGAGTATATAAGTTAGTAATGTTCAGTATACAGAGGTTCTAGAGGAGTATGTGAGTTAGTAAAGCTCAGCGTACAGATGGTCTAGGGGTCTATGTGAGTTAGTAAAGCTCAGCGTACAGAGGGTCTAGGGGGGTATTGGAGTTAGTAAAGCTCAGCATACAGCGGGTCTAGAGGAGTATTGAAGTTAGTAAAGCTCAGCGTACAGAGGGTCTAGGGGAGTATGGGAGTTAGTAAAGCTCAGCATACAGCGGGTCTAGAGGAGTATTGAAGTTAGTAAATCTCAGCATACAGAGGGTCTAGGGGAGTATATGAGTTAGTAAAGCTCTGCATACAGATGGTCTAGGGGAGTATGTGAGTTAGTAAAGCTCAGCACACAGAGGGTCTAGAGGAGTATGTGAGCTAGTAAAGCTCAGCGTACAGAGGGTCTAGGGGAGTATGTGAGTTAGTAAAGCTCAGTGTACAGAGGGTCTAGGGGTCTATGTGAGTTAGTAAAGCTCAGCATACAGAGGGTCTAGGGGAGTATGTGAGTTAGTAAATCTCAGCGTACAGAGGGTCTAGGGGAGTATGGGAGTTAGTAAAGCTCAGCATACAGCGGGTCTAGAGGAGTATTGAAGTTAGTAAATCTCAGCATACAGAGGGTCTAGGGGAGTATATGAGTTAGTAAAGCTCTGCATACAGATGGTCTAGGGGAGTATGTGAGTTAGTAAAGCTCAGCATACAGGGGGTCTAGAGGAGTATGTGAGCTAGTAAAGCTCAGCGTACAGAGGGTCTAGGGGAGTATGTGAGTTAGTAAAGCTCAGCGTACAGAGGGTCTAGGGGAGTATGTGAGTTAGTAAAGCTCAGCATACAGAGGGTCTAGGGGAGTATGTGAGTTAGTAAATCTCAGCGTACAGAGGGTCTAGGGGAGTATATGAGTTAGTAATGTTCAGTACAGAGGGTCTAGAGGAGTATGTGAGTTAGTAAAGCTCAGCGTACAGATGGTCTAGGGGTCTATGTGAGTTAGTAAAGCTCAGCATACAGAGGGTCTAGGGGAGTATATGAGTTAGTAAAGCTCAGCATACAGAGGGTCTAGGGGAGTATATGAGTTTGTAAAGCTCAGCATACAGAGGGTCTATGGGAGTATATGAGTTAGTAAAGCTCAGCATACAGATGGTCTAGGGGAGTATGTGAGTTAGTAAAGCTCAGCATACAAAGGGTCTAGGGGAATATGTGAGTTAGTAAATCTCAGCGTACAGAGGGTCTAGGGGAGTATATGAGTTAGTAAAGCTCAGCATACATATGGTCTAGGGGAGTATATGAGTTAGTAAAGCTCAGCCTACAGATGGTCTAGGGGAGTATATGAGTTAGTAAAGCTCAGCATACAGATGGTCTAGGGGAGTATGTGAGTTAGTAAAGCTCAGCAAACAGAGGGTCTAGAGGAGTATGTGAGTTAGTAAAGCTCAGCGTACAGAGGGTCTAGGGGAGTATGTGAGTTAGTAAAGCTCAGCGTACAGAGGGTCTAGGGGTCTATGTGAGTTAGTAAAGCTCAACATACAGAGGGTCTAGGGGAGTATGTGAGTTAGTAAATCTCAGCGTACAGAGGGTCTAGGGGAGTATATAAGTTAGTAATGTTCAGTATACAGAGGTTCTAGAGGAGTATGTGAGTTAGTAAAGCTCAGCGTACAGATGGTCTAGGGGTCTATGTGAGTTAGTAAAGCTCAGCGTACAGAGGGTCTAGGGGAGTATTGGAGTTAGTAAAGCTCAGCATACAGCGGGTCTAGAGGAGTATTGAAGTTAGTAAAGCTCAGCGTACAGAGGGTCTAGGGGAGTATGGGAGTTAGTAAAGCTCAGCATACAGCGGGTCTAGAGGAGTATTGAAGTTAGTAAATCTCAGCATACAGAGGGTCTAGGGGAGTATATGAGTTAGTAAAGCTCTGCATACAGATGGTCTAGGGGAGTATGTGAGTTAGTAAAGCTCAGCACACAGAGGGTCTAGAGGAGTATGTGAGCTAGTAAAGCTCAGCGTACAGAGGGTCTAGGGGAGTATGTGAGTTAGTAAAGCTCAGCGTACAGAGGGTCTAGGGGTCTATGTGAGTTAGTAAAGCTCAGCATACAGAGGGTCTAGGGGAGTATGTGAGTTAGTAAATCTCAGCGTACAGAGGGTCTAGGGGAGTATATGAGTTAGTAATGTTCAGTACAGAGGGTCTAGAGGAGTATGTGAGTTATTAAAGCTCAGTGTACAGATGGTCTAGGGGTCTATGTGAGTTAGTAAAGCTCAGCATACAGAGGGTCTAGGGGAGTATATGAGTTAGTAAAGCTCAGCATACAGAGGGTCTAGGGGAGTATATGAGTTAGTAAAGCTCAGCATACAGAGGGTCTATGGGAGTATGTGAGCTAGTAAAGCTCAGCGTACAGAGGGTCTAGGGGAGTATGTGAGTTAGTAAAGCTCAGCGTACAGAGGGTCTAGGGGTCTATGTGAGTTAGTAAAGCTCAGCATACAGAGGGTCTAGGGGAGTATGTGAGTTAGTAAATCTCAGCGTACAGAGGGTCTAGGGGAGTATATGAGTTAGTAATGTTCAGTACAGAGGGTCTAGAGGAGTATGTGAGTTATTAAAGCTCAGTGTACAGATGGTCTAGGGGTCTATGTGAGTTAGTAAAGCTCAGCATACAGAGGGTCTAGGGGAGTATATGAGTTAGTAAAGCTCAGCATACAGAGGGTCTAGGGGAGTATATGAGTTAGTAAAGCTCAGCATACAGAGGGTCTATGGGAGTATATGAGTTAGTAAAGCTCAGCATACAGATGGTCTAGGGGAGTATATGAGTTAGTAAAGCTCAGCATACAAAGGGTCTAGGGGAATATGTGAGTTAGTAAATCTCAGCGTACAGAGGGTCTAGGGGAGTATATGAGTTAGTAAAGCTCAGCATACATATGGTCTAGGGGAGTATATGAGTTATTAAAGCTCAGCCTACAGATGGTCTAGGGGAGTATATGAGTTAGTAAATCTCAGCGTACAGAGGGTCTAGGGGAGTATGTGAGTTAGTAAAGCTCAGCGTACAGAGAGTCTAGGGGAGTATGTGAGTTAGTAAAGCTCAGCATACAAAGGGTCTAGGGGAGTATGTCAGTTAGTAAAGCTCAGCATACAGAGGGTCTAAGGGAATATGTGAGTTAGTAAAGCTCAGCATACAGAGGGTCTAGGGGAATATGTAAGTTAGTAAAGCTCAGCATCAGAGGGTCTAGGGGAATATGTGAGTAAGTAAAGCTCAGCATACAGAGGGTCTAGGGGAATATGTGAGTTAGTAAAGCTCAGCATACAGAGGGTCTAGGGGAATATGTGAGTTAGTAAAGCTCAGCATACAGAGGGTCTAGGGGAGTATATGAGTTAGTAAAGCTCAGCATACAGAGGGTCTTGGGGAGTATATGAGTTAGTAAAGCTCAGCATACAGAGGGTCTAGGGGAATATGTAAGTAAAGCTCAGCATACAGAGGTTCTAGGGGAATATGTGAGTTAGTAAATCTCAGCGTACAGAGGGTCTAGGGGAGTATGTGAGTTAGTAAAGCTCAGCGTACAGAGGGTCTAGGGGAGTATGTGAGTTAGTATAGCTCAGCATACAAAGGGTCTAGGGGAGTATGTCAGTTAGTAAAGCTCAGCATACAGAGGGTCTAGGGGAATATGTGAGTTAGTAAAGCTCAGCATACAGAGGGTCTAGAGGAGTATGTGAGTTAATAAAGCTCAGCGTACAGAGGGTCTAGGGGAGTATGTGAGTTAGTAAAGCTCAGCGTACAGAGGGTCTAGGGGTCTATGTGAGTTAGTAAAACTCAGCATACAGAGGGTCTAGGGGAGTATGTGAGTTAGTAAATCTCAGCGTACAGAGGGTCTAGGGGAGTATATGAGTTAGTAATGTTCAGTACAGAGGGTCTAGAGGAGTATGTGAGTTAGTAAAGCTCAGCGTACAGATGGTCTAGGGGTCTATGTGAGTTAGTAAAGCTCAGCATACAGAGGGTCTAGGGGAGTATATGAGTTAGAAAAGCTCAGCATACAGAGGGTCTAGGGGAGTATATGAGTTAGAAAAGCTCAGCATACAGAGGGTCTAGGGGAGTATATGAGTTAGTAAAGCTCAGCATAAAGAGGGTCTATGGGAGTATATGAGTTAGTAAAGCTCAGCATACAGATGGTCTAGGGGAGTATGTGAGTTAGTAAAGCTCAGCATACAAAGGGTCTAGGGAAATATGTGAGTTAGTAAATCTCAGTGTACAGAGGGTCTAGGGGAGTATATGAGTTAGTAAAGCTCAGCATACATATGGTCTAGGGGAGTATATGAGTTAGTAAAGCTCAGCCTACAGATGGTCTAGGGGAGTATATGAGTTAGTAAATCTCAGCGTACAGAGGGTCTAGGGGAGTATGTGAGTTAGTAAAGCTCAGCGTACAGAGGGTCTAGGGGAGTATGTGAGTTAGTAAAGCTCAGCATACAAAGGGTCTAGGGGAGTATGTCAGTTAGTAAAGCTCAGCATACAGAGGGTCTAGGGGAATATGTGAGTTAGTAAAGCTCAGCATACAGAGGGTCTAGGGGAATATGTGAGTTAGTAAAGCTCAGCATACAGAGGGTCTAGGGGAATATGTGAGTAAGTAAAGCTCAGCATACAGAGGGTCTAGGGGAATATGTGAGTTAGTAAAGCTCAGCATACAGAGGGTCTAGGGCAGTGCTTTCCAAACTGTGTGTCGGGACACACTAGTGTGTCGGCAGCAGTGTGTAGGTGTGTCCCTGCTTCAGCACAAATTTTTTAAAATTTTTTTTTTTCGTTTCTGACTTTCCGCCTGCTTGCTACGCATATCGCATGGTTGATACGTGATTGATACCTAGGGGATCTGTGTAGCTATTGGTGTTATTAAACTTATTTTTAATTCTTGCACATACATACTGTTACTTGTAAATACATTTCATTATTATATAATTTATGTATGTGTCCGTATCTCTTAAAACAAGTTAGTTTAACCTCCTTTTTGCTAGTACAACTAAATTACTGTGTCACAAAATGATGTAGGTCTAAAAAGTGTGTCACCAACATGAAAAGTTTGGAAAGCTCTGGTCTAGGGGAATATGTGAGTTAGTAAAGCTCAGCATACAGAGGGTCTAGGGGAATATGTGAGTTAGTAAACCTCAGCATACAGAGGGTCTAGGGGATTATGTGAGTTAGTAATGCTCAGCATACAGAGGGTCTAGGGGAGTATGTGAGTTAGTGAAGCTCAGCATACAGAGGGTCTAGGGGAGTATATGAGTTAGTAAAACTCAGCATACAGAGGGTCTAGGGGAGTATATGAGTTAGTAAAGCTCAACATACAGAGGGTCTAGAAGAGTATATGAGTTAGTAAAGCTCATCATACAGAGGGTCTAGGGGAGTATATGAGTTAGTAAAGCTCAGCATACAGAGGGTCTAGGGGAATATGTGAGTTAGTAAAGCTCAGCATACAGAGGGTCTAGGGGAGTATATGAGTTAGTAATGCTCAGCATACAGACGGTCTAGGGGATTATGTGAGTTAGTAATGCTCAGCATACAGAGGGTCTATGGGATTATGTGAGTTAGTGAAGCTCAGCATACAGAGGGTCTAGGGGAGTATACGAGTTAGTAAAACTCAGCATACAGAGGGTCTAGGGGAGTATATGAGTTAGTAAAGCTCAGCATACAGAGGGTCTAGAGGATTATATGAGTTAGTAAAGCTCATCATACAGAGGGTCTAGGGGAGTATATGAGTTAGTAAAGCTCAGCATACAGAGGGTCTAGGGGAGTATGTGAGTTAGTAATGCTCAGCATACAGGGAGTGCAGAATTATTAGGCAAATGAGTATTTTGACCACATCATCCTCTTTATGCATGTTGTCTTACTCCAAGCTGTATAGGCTCGAAAGCCTACTACCAATTAAGCATATTAGGTGATGTGCATCTCTGTATTGAGAAGGAGTGTGGTCTAATGACATTAACACCCTATATCAGGTGTGCATAATTATTAGGCAACTTCCTTTCCTTTGGCAAAATGGGTCAAAAGAAGGACTTGACAGGCTCAGAAAAGTCAAAAATAGTGAGATATCTTGCAGAGGGATGCAGCACTCTTAAAATTGCAAAGCTTCTGAAGCGTGATCATCGAACAATCAAGCGTTTCATTCAAAATAGTCAACAGGGTCGCAAGAAGCGTGTGGAAAAACCAAGGTGCAAAATAACTGCCCATGAACTGAGAAAAGTCAAGCGTGCAGCTGCCAAGATGCCACTTGCCACCAGTTTGGCCATATTTCAGAGCTGCAACATCACTGGAGTGCCCAAAAGCACAAGGTGTGCAATACTCAGAGACATGGCCAAGGTAAGAAAGGCTGAAAGACGACCACCACTGAACAAGACACATAAGCTGAAACGTCAAGACTGGGCCAAGAAATATCTCAAGACTGATTTTTCTAAGGTTTTATGGACTGATGAAATGAGAGTGAGTCTTGATGGGCCAGATGGATGGGCCCGTGGCTGGATTGGTAAAGGGCAGGGAGCTCCAGTCCGACTCAGACTCCAGCAAGGTGGAGGTGGAGTACTGGTTTGGGCTGGTATCATCAAAGATGAGCTTGTGGGGCCTTTTTGGGTTGAGGATGGAGTCAAGCTCAACTCCCAGTCCTACTGCCAGTTTCTGGAAGACACCTTCTTCAAGCAGTGGTACAGGAAGAAGTCTGCATCCTTCAAGAAAAACATGATTTTCATGCAGGACAATGCTCCATCACACGCGTCCAAGTACTCCACAGCGTGGCTGGCAAGAAAGGGTATAAAAGAAGAAAATCTAATGACATGGCCTCCTTGTTCACCTGATCTGAACCCCATTGAGAACCTGTGGTCCATCATCAAATGTGAGATTTACAAGGAGGGAAAACCATACACCTCTCTGAACAGTGTTTGGGAGGCTGTGGTTGCTGCTGCACGCAATGTTGATGGTGAACAGATCAAAACACTGACAGAATCCATGGATGACAGGCTTTTGAGTGTCCTTGCAAAGAAAGGTGGCTATATTGGTCACTGATTTGTTTTTGTTTTGTTTTTGAATGTCAGAAATGTATATTTGTGAATGTTGAGATGTTATATTGGTTTCACTGGTAAAAAATAAATAATTGAAATGGGTATATATTTGTTTTTTGTTAAGTTGCCTAATAATTATGCACAGTAATAGTCACCTGCACACACAGATATCCCCCTAAAATAGCTATAACTAAAAACAAACTAAAAACTACTTCCAAAACTATTCAGCTTTGATATTAATGAGTTTTTTGGGTTCATTGAGAACATGGTTGTTGTTCAATAATAAAATGAATCCTCAAAAATACAACTTGCCTAATAATTCTGCACTCCCTGTACAGAGGGTCTAGGGGAGTATGTGAGTTAGTAAAGCTCAGCATACAGAGGGTCTAGGGGAGTATATGAGTTAGTAAAACTCAGCATACAGAGGGTCTAGGGGAGTATATGAGTTAGTAAAGCTCAGCATACAGAGGGTCTAGAGGAGTATATGAGTTAGTAAAGCTCAGCATACAGAGGATGTAGGGGAGTATATGAGTTAGTAAAGCTCAGCACCCAGAGGGTCTAGGGGAGTATGTGAGTAAGTAAAGCTCAGCGTACAGAGGGTCTAGGGGAGTATGTCAGTTAGTAAAGCTCAGCACACAGAGGGTCTAGAGGAGTATATGAGTTAGTAAAGCTCAGCACACAGAGGGTCTAGAGGAGTATATGAGTTAGTAATGCTCAGTATACAGAGGGTCTAGAGGAGTATATGAGTTAGTAATGCTCAGTATACAGAGGGTCTAGAGGAGTATGTGAGTTAGTAAAGCTCAGCATACAGAGGGTCTAGGGGAGTATATGATGTGACGGATACCCCCGGCTACCCCGACCGGGTAGCTCCGCCAAAAGGGGTCCTGCTTCCTCCCTGCCGACTGCAGCTATGTAGCTGGCAAGTGACCACAGCCCGTAGACACCCCTGATGACTGACAGCACCAGTACTCAGGGTCCCACCCTGTGGCAGACTCCAGCTACCCAGACTAGGTAGCTCTTCCAGCGTGTCCTTCCTTTGCCTGGAACAGGCTGCTATGTAGCTCAGGATAGTGATTTTAGCTGGAGCTCACCCAAATAACTAGACACACTAGCATTCAGGTTACACAGGAACTGATTTTATTGAAAACATACACTCCTTTTATACAAACAGTTCATCCTGATAAGACCCTGGACAATCCCACTATTTTCCCTCAATTCCCGCCCCTCCAGACAGCCCAGCACCTCCATAGAAGCCACAGTCTCACATAATCCCAATACTTAGGGGTGGCGGTTTCGGGTGATCCCGGTGGATCGGCGTCACTTCCAGTGTGTCATTTTAAAGCTCTCAGTCCCCAGATGCCACAGTCCAAAAATCAGCATGATTCGTTACTGGGGACCGGAGTTACAGTCCGGTGAAGTTATGGGGTTAGGGGTGTCCAAAACCCCCAGTTCCCAAAGGAGCTCCCCTCCGGTAATTACCCCACCTCTTGTCCTTCCTAGGGGCTACTAATCCCCAAAAGAGCGGAGCTCTGGGGCACATGGTTGCTGGAGCGACGTGGGGTAAAGTTAGCGGGTTTCCTGCTGTCCTGTGGCCGACCGGGAGTTCCAGGAGCCTGGCCAGCCTGATAGGGATTAGGCGGGTGTCCGTTGTGAGGCGGCCGACCGGGAGTTCCAGGATCCCGTCCAGCCTAGGAGGGTTTTCCTGGTCATAAACCAACTCTTCTCTGAACACAAAAACATGCCAACATAAAGCAAACAAACAGTCTCCAGAGATGGTGGTTGCTCTGAGGAGCCCAAAACCACTGAGAAACAACAGGGGTGAGGTTGTAGGGGGGTGGGGGGTAGCCTTAGCCTTCTGATATCCGTGACATCTCCCCCCTCCAGTTCGGCAGACCCGGCTAGACCCTTAACGGGTCGGCCTGGGGCTGTCCGACGGTGGCCCTCCACTTCTCGGTTGCTGAGAGAGGTTATCCCATCTCTCCTGAGCTTGGGGCACCCTGGGGGATGCCTGCTGGAGTTTATACCCCGCGCCATGGGCGCAGGGATAGTCACATAATGCAAAGTCCCAAACAAGTTTCCTAAGGCCGGCTCCCAAACAATTGCTTTTCCACAAGTTCCAGTTTCCTTAAGTTCCATGGCCAAACTGTCTCCCTCTGTGACACTCTGTTGAGTACCGGCTGACCCATCCACAAACAAAGTTAGTGCCGGTTTCCTAGCTGTATTCCCACCCCAGACCAGAGGGTGGGGCAGGTAAAGCTCGGGTGCCCAAACATGTGGCACCAACTGAATACACTTTTATCCTCCTTGCTTAATGCAACGCCTGCCCCCTGTGAGAAATACTCCGGGACAAGAAAAGGGTAGAGACCCTGCCAAGCTACTGAGGGGAGAGTCCGTCTGTCTCTTCTTCCGAGAAGATCTACCGCTGGGGATGGAGGTCTGCTACTTCTGCTCCATGGGAAACTGTGCTGCCGCTGGGGAGAGAGACCAACTGTCTCCTCTCCCAGAAAGTGATTCAGCCGCTGGTGAGAGATATCGATACCCGTCTCTCCCTGCAACGGTTTCTCTGTAAGGGGAGGGAGGATGACTACCTCCGCTCCCGGGGGATGGCTCTGCCGCTGGGGAGAGAGACCGACTGTCTCCTCTCCCGGCTCCTGGCTCTGCCACTGGGGAGAGAGACCGACTGTCTCCTCTCCCAGGAAGGGGTTCTTTTTACAGGGAGGGAGGACGACTACCTCCGCTCCCAGGAGATGGCTCTGCCGCTGGGGAGAGAGACCGACTGTCTCCTCTCCCAGGAAGGGGTTATGTTTACGGGGAGGGAGGACGACAACCTCCGCTCCCAGGGGATGGCTCTGCCGCTGGGGAGAGAGACCGACTGTCTCCTCTCCCGGCTCCTGGCTCTGCCACTGGGGAGAGAGACCGACTGTCTCCTCTCCCAGGAAGGGGTTCTGTTTACGGGGAGGGAGGATGACTACCTCCGCTCCCAGGGGATGGCTCTGCCACTGGGGAGAGAGACCGACTGTCTCCTCTCCCAGTAAGGGGTTCTGTTTACGGGGAGGGAGGACAACTACCTCCGCTCCCAGGGGATGGCTCTGCCGCTGGGGAGAGAGACCGACTGTCTCCTCTCCCGGCTCCTGGCTATGCCGCTGGGGAGAGAGACCGACTGTCTCCTCTCCCAGGAAGGGCTTCTGTTTACGGGGAGGAGGACAACTACCTCCGCTCCCAGGGGATGGCTCTGCCGCTGGGGAGAGAGACCGACTGTCTCCTCTCCTGGGAAGGGGTTCTGTTTACGGGGAGGGAGGACAACTACCTCCGCTCGAAGGGGATGGCTCTGCCGTTGGGGAGAGAGACCGACTGTCTCCTCTCCCAGCTCCTGGCTCTG
This sequence comes from Bombina bombina, assembly GCF_027579735.1. Taxonomy (NCBI): domain Eukaryota; kingdom Metazoa; phylum Chordata; class Amphibia; order Anura; family Bombinatoridae; genus Bombina; species Bombina bombina. The sequence continues at coordinate 21,762,906 of NC_069502.1, read as the reverse complement.
CCGCTGGGGAGAGAGACCGACTGTCTCCTCTCCCGGGAAGGGGTTCTGTTTACGGGGAGGGAGGACGACTACCTCCGCTCCCAGGGGATGGCTCTGCTGCTGGGGAGAGAGACCGACTGTCTCCTCTCCCGGCTCCTGGCTCTGCCGCTGGGTAGAGAGACCGACTGTCTCCTCTCCCGGGAAGGGGTTCTGTTTACGGGGAGGGTGGACGACTACCTCCGCTCCCAGGGGATGGTTCTGCCGCTGGGGAGAGAGACCGACTGTCTCCTCTCCCGGCTCCTGGCTCTGCCGCTGGGGAGAGAGACCGACTGTCTCCACTCCCGTGAAGGGGTTCTGTTTACGGGGAGGGAGGATGACTACCTCCACTCCCAGGGGATGGCTCTGCCGCTGGGGAGAGAGATCGACTGTCTCCTCTCCCGGCTCCTGGCTCTGCCGCTGGGGAGAGAGACCGACTGTCTCCACTCCTGGAAAGGGGTTCTGCTGCTGGGGAGAGTTATTGACATCCATCTCTACCTGCAAGGGGTTCTCTGTAAGGGGAGGGGGGACAACTACCTCTGCTCCCAGGTTTCCTGGAGCTGTTACAGGTGCTGGGAAGAGGCCCGCGGCTCTCTGCCCTGTTGTCAGCACTTCTGCTGGGGTGACTCCCTTGTCCAAGTCTATAAGCTCAGAGCCAGACTGCTGATCAGGATCCAGCACAGCAGCCCTGGTTCCCTTTCTCTTTGTTGCCACTCCTCCACAGTCGAGCTCCATGAATCCCAGAGGGCTGCACCCCAGATCTGTATGCCCCTGGCACGCTGCTTAGCGAGATCCAGCAGCCTCTTGTATTCCTTGACCAGTGCCTCTTCCTGGTCAATTATAAAATCCAGATCGTCCAGCAGCCAGGTCTCCTCCAAGAGATCCAGCAGTTCCTCTTGGAGCCCAGAGATATCCTCCAGACCCTGGTCTGTCTCGCTCCCAAACTGTGGGTCCTCTGTCCTTTTTGTAAACAACAATCCAGGGCTGCCGAAGCCAAAGCCCTCTGTGGGGGATCCTTCCTCCAGCCATGGCTGCACTTGCATAGCGAGCCATTGGAGGGCTCGATAGCCGTGCTCCACCCACATCTCTTGCTGGATCAGTCTATGTAGAACAGCTAGCCATTCCTTCTTTGGCTGTTCTCCCAGGAAAGGCGGTCCACCGTACCGGGAATCTCGTGTCATTCGTGGGGAGGACCTTTCCATTTTCCTGCTCCTGTTGCAGAGCCTCCCACCAAAAGTCTCGGAGGGCAAGGTTCCTCCATGTCAGAACGTCCTGTTCCAAACAAGGATCTTTTGTTCCAGTCAGCATCTTTTGTACTCTCCCTAGGAACTCTGCCTCCATATTTACCGGCTACTGTGGTACGCCTCCTCTGTCAGCAGGAACCTTGTAAAAGAAGCAGATCCCACCGCTGCCAGCCAATGTGACGGATACCCCCGGCTTCCCCGACTGGGTAGCTCCGCCAAAAGGGGTCCTGCTTCCTCCCTGCCGACTGCAGCTACCCAGACTAGGTAGCTCTTCCAGCGTGTCCTTCCTCTGCCTGGAACAGGCTGCTATGTAGCTCAGGATAGTGATTTTAGCTGGAGCTCACCCAAATAACTAGACACACTAGCATTCAGGTTACACAGGAACTGATTTTATTGAAAACATACACTCCTTTTATACAAACAGTTCATCCTGATAAGACCCTGGACAATCCCACTATTTTTCCTCAATTCCCGCCCCTCCAGACAGCCCAGCACCTCCATAGAAGCCACAGTCTCACATAATCCCAATACTTAGGGGTGGCGGTTTCGGGTGATCCTGGTGGATCAGCGTCACTTTCAGTGTGTCATTTTAAAGCTCTCAGTCCCCAGATGCCACAGTCCAAAAATCAGCATGATTTGTTACTGGGGACCGGAGTTATAGTCCGTTGAAGTTATGGAGTTAGGGGTGTCCAAAACCCCCAGTTCCCAAAGGAGCTCCCCTCCGGTAATTACCCCACCTCTTGTCTTCCCTAGGGGTTACTAATCCCCAAAAGAGTGGAGCTCTGGGGCACATGGTTGCTGGAGTAAAGTTAGCAGGTTTCCTGCTGTCCTGTGGCCGACCGGGAGTTCCAGGAGCCTGGCCAGCCTGATAGTCTAGGGGAGTATATGAGTTAGTAAAGCTCAGCATACAGAGGGTCTAGGGGAATATGTGAGTTAGTAAAGCTCAGCATACAGAGGGTCTAGGGGAATATGTGAGTTAGTAAAGCTCAGCATACAGAGGGTCTAGGGGAGTATATGAGTTAGTAAAGCTCAGCATACAGAGGGTCTAGGGGATTATGTGAGTTAATAATGCTCAGCATACAGAGGGTCTAGGGGAGTATGTGAGTTAGTGAAGCTCAGCATACAGAGGGTCTAGGGGAGTATATGAGTTAGTAAAGCTCAGCATACAGAGGGTCTAGAGGAGTATATGAGTTAGTAAAACTCATCATACAGAGGGTCTAGGGGAGTATATGAGTTAGTAAAGCTCAGCATACAGAGGGTCTAGGGGAGTATGTGAGTTAGTAATGCTCAGCATACAGAGGGTCTAGGGGAGTATGTGAGTTAGTAAAGCTCAGCATACAGAGGGTCTAGGGGAGTATATGAGTTAGTAAAACTCAGCATACAGAGGGTCTAGGGGAGTATATGAGTTAGTAAAGCTCAGCATACAGAGGGTCTAGAGGAGTATATGAGTTAGTAAAGCTCAGCATACAGAGGATGTAGGGGAGTATATGAGTTAGTAAAGCTCAGCACCCAGAGGGTCTAGGGGAGTATGTGAGTTAGTAAAGCTCAGCGTACAGAGGGTCTAGGGGAGTATGTGAGTTTGTAAAGCTCAGCACACAGAGGGTCTAGAGGAGTATATGAGTTAGTAAAGCTCAGCACACAGAGGGTCTAGAGGAGTATATGAGTTAGTAATGCTCAGTATACAGAGGGTCTAGAGGAGTATATGAGTTAGTAATGCTCAGTATACAGAGGGTCTAGAGGAGTATGTGAGTTAGTAAAGCTCAGCATACAGAGGGTCTAGGGGATTATGTGAGTTAGTAAATCTCAGCATACAGAGGGTCTAGAGGAGTATATGAGTTAGTAAAGCTTAGCACCCAGAGGGTCTAGGGGAGTATGTGAGTTAGTAAAGCTCAGCGTACAGAGGGTCTAGGGGAGTATGTGAGTTTGTAAAGCTCAGCATACAGAGGGTCTAGAGGAGTATATGAGTTAGTAAAGCTCAGCACACAGAGGGTCTAGAGGAGTATATGAGTTAGTAATGCTCAGTATACAGAGGGTCTAGAGGAGCATATGAGTTAGTAATGCTCAATATACAGAGGGTCTAGAGGAGTATGTGAGTTAGTAAAGCTCAGCATACAGAGGGTCTAGGGGAGTATATGATGTGACGGATACCCCTGGCTACCCTGACTGGGTAGCTCCGCCAAAAGGGGTCCTGCTTCCTCCCTGCTGACTGCAGCTATGTAGCTGGCAAGTGACCACAGCCTGTAGACACCCCTGATGCCTGACAGCACCAGTACTCAGGGTCCCACCCTGTGGCAGACTCCAGCTACCCAGACAAGGTAGCTCTTCCAGCATGTCCTTCCTCTGCCTGGAACAGGCTGCTATGTAGCTCAGGATAGTGATTTTAGCTGGAGCTCACCCAAATAACTAGACACACTAGCATTTTAAAACGCTCGGTCCCCAGATGCTACAGTCCAAAAATCAGCATGATTCGTTACTGGGGACCGGAGTTACAGTCCGTTGAAGTTATGGGGTTAGGGGTGTCCAAAAAACCCAGTTCCCAAAGGAGCTCCCCTCCGGTAATTACCCCACCTCTTGTCCTTCCTAGGGGCTACTAATCCCCAAAAGAGCGGAGCTCTGGGGCACATGGTTGCTGGAGCGACGTGGGGTAAAGTTAGCGGGTTTCCTGCTGTCCTGTGGCCGACCGGGAGTTCCAGGAGCCTGGCCAGCCTGATAGGGGTTAGGCGGGTGTCCGTTGTGAGGCGGCCGACCGGGAGTTCCAGGAGCCCGTCTAGCCTAGGAGGGTTTTCCTGGTCATAAACCAACTCTTCTCTGAACACAAAAACATGCCAATATAAAGCAAACACACAGTCTCCAGAGATGATGGTTGCTCTGAGGAGCCCAAAACCACTGAGAAACAACAGGGGTGAGGTTGTAGGGGGGTAGCCTTAGCCGTCTGATATTCGTGACATATGAGTTAGTAAATCGCAGCGTACAGAGGGGCTGGGGGAGTATATGAGTTAGTAAAGCTCAGCATACAGAGGGTCTAGGGGAGTATGTGTTAGTAATGCTAAGTATACTGTCAGAACTCCCCTGCTCTAGGTCAAATAATGGGCTCATCCTCAAATCTCCACCTCCTTTCCTGTTATAAACTCATCTTACCTTCACACAGGTGCTTAGTAATTTATCCTTATTCCACAGGTGTATCCTGACTAACCATTCCTAAACTCCTGGCATTCTGTTAAATCCTGCATTTTATGCCTATTCATCATCCTGTGACTTTATCTTTTGGGACTGTTTCTGTGATCCTTATAACTTGGTAAACGGATTGCCAACTGCTCTTATCTAAGGTTCATGACAGGAGCACATTTCAGCTTGTTTCTAATTATCAGCTCTCTGGATTTATCAACTAGCTTGTGAGTAATCTATTTGCTTGTTATCTGATTCCTCATTTAAAACAAACTGTTCCTGCACTATTTCACAGGTTGTCAGTAAAACTTCATACCGGATGAAAACTCCTCCCCTCTCTGCAACGGCTCACTCGCCGTACACAGCAGCTGTGCTTCTCACTCCCAGAGCTCTGCACACAAGTAACTGCAATCATCTTCGCTGAAATCAGCTGAACTCCTGCAAGCCTTATGTCTGTGTATCTGGCTCAAACTTGGTAACGCTTCTGATAAACGGTAAAACAATTTACTTACCTGCCTCTGAATATTGTACATAGTTTTGTAAACTGACTAATGAAAACGATGATAGCTTGAAAATAATATTTATCTGATAAAGTTGTTCATTCAGCCTGTTTGTTCATCCTCAAAGTACTCACATGCTTACAGATCGTTTCTGTTTCTTAAAGGTACAGGAGCACTGATACTTTATAAATCATACTAAAGTCACTCACATAGAATCTACCTATTCTTGTCAGTAATAGGTTGTGAGTGTATGTGATACAAAATTATATTTCTATATTGAGTTGATCTAAGTATTATTTAAAAAATTATTGTTCAATAACTGATGAATCTGCAGCTGTGATCCATTAAGTTTAAAACAATTCATTATATATACAGAGGGTCTAGGGGAGTATATGAGTTAGTAATGCTCAGCATACAGAGGGTCTAGGGGAGTATATGAGTTAGTAAAGCTCAGCGTACAGAGGGTCTAGGGGAGTATGTGAGTTTGTAAATCTCAGCGTACAGAGGGTCTGGGGGAGTATGTGAGTTTGTAAATCTCAGCGTACAGAGGGTCTGGGGGAGTATATGAGTTAGTAAAGCTCAGCGTACAGAGGGTCTAGGGGAGTATGTGAGTTTGTAAATCTCAGCGTACAGAGGGTCTGGGGGAGTATATGAGTTAGTAAAGCTCAGCGTACAGAGGGTCTAGGGGAGTATGTGAGTTTGTAAATCTCAGCGTACAGAGGGTCTGGGGGAGTATATGAGTTAGTAAAGCTCAGCATACAGAGGGTCTAGGGGAGTATGTGAGTTAGTAATGCTCAGCACACAGAGGGTCTAGGGGAGTATGTGAGTTAGTAAAGCTCAGCATAATGAGGGTCTAGGGGAGTATGTGAGTAAGTAAAGCTCAGTATACAGAGGGTCTAGGGGAGTATGTGAGTTAGTAATGCTAAGTATACAGATGATATAGGGGATTATGTGAATTAGTAATACTCAGCATACAGAGCATCTAGGGGGGTATTTGAGTTAGTAAAGCTCAGCATATAAGGGGTCTAGGGGAGTATGTGAGTTAGTAAAGCTCAGCATACAGAGGGTCTGGGGGAGTATATGAGTTAGTAAAGCTCAGCATACAGAGGGTCTAGGGGAGTATGTGAGTTAGTAAAGCTCAGTGTATAGAGGGTCTAGGAGAGTATGTGAGTTAGTAAAGCTCAGCATACAGAGGGTCTGGGGGAGTATATGAGTTAGTAAAGCTCAGCATACAGAGGGTCTAGGGGAGTATGTGAGTTAGTAAAGCTCAGCATACAGAGGGTCTATAGAAGTATGTGAGTTACTAAAGCTCAGTGTATAGAGGGTCTAGGAGAGTATGTGAGTTAGTAAAGCTCAGCATACAGAGGGTCTAGAGGAGTATATGATTTAGTAAAGCTCAGCATACAGAGGGTCTAGAGGAGTATGTGAGTTAGTAAATCTCAGCATACAGAGGGTCTAGGGGAGTATGTGAGTTAGTAAAGCTCAGCATACAGAGGATCTAGGGGAGTATGTGAGTTAGTAAAGCTCAGCATACAGTGGGTCTAGGGGAGTATGTGAGTTAGTAAAGCTCAGCATACAGAGGGTCTGGGGGAGTATGTAAGTTAGTAAAGCTCAGCATACATAGGGTCTAGAGGAGTATGCGAGTTAGTAAAGCTCAGCATATAGAGGGTCTAGAGGAGTATGTGAGTTAGTAAAGCTCAGCATACAGAGGGTCTAGAGGAGTATGTGAGTAAGTAATGCTCAGCATACAGAGGGTCTAGAGGAGTATGTAAGTTAGTAATGCTCAGCATACAGAGGGTCTAGGGGATTATGTGAGTTAGTAATGCTCAGCATACAGAGGGTCTAGAGGAGTATGTGAGTTAGTAATGCTCAGCATACAGAGGGTCTAGGGGAGTATATGAGTTAGTAATGCTAAGTATGTAGATGGTCTAGGGGATTATGTGAGTTAGTAATGCTAAGTATACAGATGGTCTAGTGGAGTATGTGAGTTAGTAAAGCTCATTGTATAGAGGGTCTAGGGGAGTATGTGAGTTAGTAAAGCTCAGCATACAGAGGGTCTAGGGGAGTATGTGAGTTAGTAAAGCTCAGCATACAGAGGGTCTAGAGGAGTATGTGAGTTAGTAATGCTCAGCATACAGAGGGTCTAGGGGAGTATATGAGTTAGTAATGCTAAGTATGTAGATGGTCTAGGGGATTATGTGAGTTAGTAAAGCTCAGCATACAGTGGGTCTAGGGGAGTATGTGAGTTAGTAATGCTAAGTATACAGATCTTCTAGGGGATTATGTGAGTTAGTAATGCTAAGTATACAGATGGTCTAGAGGAGTATGTGAGTTAGTAAAGCTCAGCATACAGAGGATCTAGAGGAGTATGTGAGTTAGTAAATCTCAGCATACAGAGGGTCTAGAGGAGTATGTGAGTTAGTAAAGCTCAGCATAACGAGGGTCTAGGGGAGTATGTGAGTAAGTAAAGCTCAGTATACAGAGGGTCTAGGGGAGTATGTGAGTTAGTAATGCTAAGTATACAGATGATATAGGGGATTATGTGAATTAGTAATACTCAGCATACAGAGCATCTAGGGGGGTATTTGAGTTAGTAAAGCTCAGCATATAAGGGGTCTAGGGGAGTATGTGAGTTAGTAAAGCTCAGCATACAGAGGGTCTGGGGGAGTATATGAGTTAGTAAAGCTCAGCATACAGAGGGTCTAGGGGAGTATGTGAGTTAGTAATGCTAAGTATGTAGATGGTCTAGGGGATTATGTGAGTTAGTAATGCTAAGTATAAAGATGGTCTAGTGGAGTATGTGAGTTAGTAAAGCTCAGTGTATAGAGGGTCTAGGGGAGTATGTGAGTTAGTAAAGCTCAGCATACAGAGGGTCTAGAGGAGTATGTGAGTTAGTAAAGCTCAGCGTACAGAAGGTCTAGGGGAAGTATATAAGTTAGTAAAGCTCAGTATACAGAGGGTCTATGGGAGTATATGAGTTAGTAATGCTCAGCATACAGAGGGTCTAGGGGAGTATGTGAGTTAGTAATGCTCAGCATACAGAGGGTCTAGAGGAGTATGTGAGTTAGTAATGCTCAGCATACAGAGGGTCTAGAGGAGTATATGAGTTAGTAAATCTCAGCATACAGAGGGTCTAGGGGAGTATATGAGTTAGTAAAGCTCAACAACCAGCGGGTCTAGGGGAGTATATGAGTTAGTAAAGCTCAGCATACAGAGGGTCTAGGGGAGTATATGAGTTAGTAAACCTCAGCATACAGAGGGTCTAGGGGAGTATATGAGTTAGTAAAGCTCAGCATACAGAGGGTCTAGGGGAGTATATGAGTTAGTAAAGCTCTGCATACAGAGGGTCTAGGGGAGTATGTGAGTTAGTAAAACTCAACATACAGAGGGTCTAGAGGAGTATGTGAGTTAGTAAAGCTCAGCATACAGAGGGTCTAGAGGAGTATATGAGTTAGTAAAGCTCAGCTACAGATGGTCTAGGGGAGTATGTGAGTTAGTAAAGCTCAGTATACAGAGGGTCTAGAGGAGTATATGAGTTAGTAAATCTCAACATACAGAGGGTCTAGGGGAGTATATGAGTTAGTAAAGCTCAACAACCAGCGCGTCTAGGGGAGTATATGAGTTAGTAAAGCTCAGCATACAGAGGGTCTAGGGGAGTATATGAGTTAGTAAAGCTCAGCATACAGAGGGTCTAGGGGAATATATGAGTTAGTAAAGCTCAGCATACAGAGGGTCTAGGGGAGTATATGAGTTAGTAAAGCTCAGCATACAGAGGGTCTAGGGGAGTATATGAGTTAGTAAAGCTCTGCATACAGAGGGTCTAGGGGAGTATGTGAGTTAGTAAAACTCAACATACAGAGGGTCTAGAGGAGTATGTGAGTTAGTAATGCTCAGTATACACATGATCTAGGGTAGTATGTGAGTTTGTAAAGCTCAGCATACAGAGGGTCTAGGGGAGTATGTGAGTTAGTAAAGCTCAGCATACAGAGGGTCTAGAGGAGTATATGAGTTAGTAAAGCTCAGCGTACAGAGGGTCTAGGGGAGTACATGAGTTAGTAATGCTCAGCACACAGAGGGTCTAGGGGAATATGTGAGTTAGTAAAGCTCAACTTACTGAGGGTCTAGGAGAGTATATGAGTTAGTACATCTCAGCATACAGAGGGTCTAGGGGAGTATATGAGTTAGTACATCTCAGCATACAGAGGGTCTAGGGGAGTATGTGAGTTAGTAAAGCTCAGCACACAGAGGGTCTAGGGGAGTATGTGAGTTAGTAATGCTCAGCATACCGAGGGTCTAGGGGAGCATGTGAGTTAGTAAAGCTCAGCATACAGAGGGTCTAGGGGAGTATGTGAGTTAGTAATGCTCAGCATACAGAGGGTCTAGGGGAGTATGTGAGTTAGTAAAGCTCAGCATACAGAGGGTCTATGGGAGTATATGTGTTAGTAAATCTCAGCATATAGAGGGTCTAGGGGACTATGTGATTTATTAAAACTCATAATACAAAGGGTCTAGGGGAGTATATGAGTTAGTAAAGCTCAGCATACAGAGGGTCTAGGGGAGTATATGAGTTTGTAAAGCTCAGCATACAGAGGGTCTAGAGGAGTATGTGAGTTAGTAATGCTAAGTATACAGAGGGTCTAGGGGAGTATGTGAGTTAGTACATCTCAGCATTCAGAGGGTCTAGAGGAGTTTGTGAGTTAGTAAAGCTCAGCATACAGAGGGTCTAGGGGATTATGTGTTAGTAAAGCTCAGCATACAGAGGGTCTAGGGGAGTATATGAGTTAGTAAAGCTCTGCATACAGAGGGTTTAGGGGAGTATGTGAGTTAGTAATGCTCAGCATACAGATGGTCTAGGGTAAGTATATGAGTTAGTAAAGCTCAGCATACAGATGGTCTAGGGGAGTATGTGAGTTAGTAATGCTAGGTATACAGATGGTCAAGGGGAGTATATGAGTTAGTAAAGTTCAGTTTACAGAGGGTCTAGGTGTAAGGGTGTCAGGAATCAGACTGAGACAAGAAGTGCAAAAATAATCACACCTTTATTAATAGCAAAAAATAATAAAAAGTCCACTAGTCAAATAACAAGCTAGGAATCAAAACCAGAGCTAGTAGTCAGATGAGCCGGGTCAGGAGCCAAAGTGAGTAGTTAGACTAGTCGGAATCAAGAACAAGGAGAAAAGCAGAGTCAGGAACAAGCCAGGGATCAGGAACCAGGAGGGACGTCAGACAGCCAGGTAATACACAGGAGCTCTCACAAACAGGTCTGTGACAACGCAAGGGCAAAGCATACTGAACAGAGGCCCTTTAAATAATAAGTGATGACATCACAATTCTGAGACTGCATCCTGTCTCACACGGATGCTGTACACCAGTCTGGCCATAAAAGGAAGTGCAGGAAATGAGCAGCATCACACAGTATGCACCAGAGTCAGCAAGAGAGGTGAGTAAAATGGCTGCCAGCAGCACATGGCAAACAAAACAGGGAGAAAACCCTGACAGTACCCTACCCTCAACGACCCCTCCCCTGCGGGAGGACAAAAGGCTTATTGGGAAAACGGGCATGAAAGGCACGGAGGAGAGCGGGAGCATGAACATCAGAGGAGGGAACCCATGAATGCTCCTCCGGACCGTAGCCCCTCCAGTGAACCAAATATTGTATGCGACCCCTGGACATACGAGAGTCAATAATGCTGCTGACCTCATACTCCTCATGGTTGTCAACAAAGATAGGACGGGGACGAGGCAACACAGTGGTAAACAGATTACAAACCAATGGTTTCAAAATGGAGACATGAAAAACATTGGAGATGCGCATTGCAGGAGGAAGGTCAAGAGCGTAGGCCATAGGATTGACCCGGAGTATTCGAAAAATGACCAACATAACTGGGAGCCAGTTTATTGGAAGGCACATGAAGATTCAAGTTGCGGGAGGACAGCCAAATTCTCTCAACAAACATGGTAGGAAGGCGTGGGCAGACGCCTACAATCAGCCTGGAACTTTTGGTGCTGCATAGAACAATGAAGGCAATCCTGAATCTGCACCCACGTGGAACGGAGTTGCCGGAGATGCTCCTCCAAAGCCGGAATACCCTGAGACATGAATGAATCGGGCAATAAGGATGGTTGAAACCCATAATTCACCATGAACGGGGATAACTTGAAGGAAGCATTAATAGCACGATTATGAGCAAACTCTGCCCAAGGTAACAGTTCAGACCAATTATTGTGGTGAGCTGAGACATAGCAATGGAGGAACTGTTCCAGAGCTTGATTAGACCGTTCCGCAGCCCCATGGGATTGAGGGTGATATGCCGAGGAGAAGGAAAGCTGGATCCCCATTTGACCACAAAAGGAATGCCAAAATCTGGAGACAAACTGGCTACCCCGGTCCGACACTATATCCTTGGGTAACCCATGTAAATGGAAGACCTCCCGGGCAAAAATTGAAGCAAGCTCCTGAGCGGTAGGCAACTTCTTCAAGGGAATGCAATGTGAAATTTTAGAAAAACGGTCAACCACCATAAGGATAACAGTATTGCCATTGGAAACAGGGAGCTAGACAATTAAGTCCATGGAAAGATGTGTCCAAGGACGCTCACCATTAGCAATAGGTTGAAGAAGACCCACAGGAAGATGTCGAGGAGTCTTATTCTGTGCACAAACTGAGCAGGAGGCAACATACGCATCAACATCAGAACGAAGACCTGGCCACCAGAATTGTCAAGTGACAGACCAAATCATTTGGTTCTTGTCTGGGTGACCTGCGGCTTTAGGATAGTGGTAAGTGTGCAAAAGTTTAGTTTGAAGATTCTCAGGAATAAAACACTTACCACTAGGTTTCTCAGGAGGTGCATTGGTTTGTTCAGCTAGGATCTCCTCCCCAAGGGAGAAGTCAAATTAGTACGTATGGTAGCCAAAATATGGTCAGGAGGTATAACTGGAATAGGTACAGACTCCTCCTTGGACAGAGTGGAAAATTGTCAAGAGAGGGCATCAGCCCTAACATTCTTACTACCAGGCAGGTAGGAGACCACATAATTAAACCAAGACAAAAATAGCGCCCATCTGGCCTGTCGGGGCAACACACGTTTTGCTTCAGATAGATAAGTTAAATTCTTGTGGTCAGTAAGAATGAGCACTGGCATGCTAGTACCCTTGAGATGCCTCCATTCCTTGAGTGCCAAAATTATGGCCCGTAATTCCCTGTCGCCAATTTCATAATTGCACTCCGCTGGAGACAATTTCTTAGAGAAGAAACCACACGGATGCAAGGAACCGTCAGGCGTAGGATATTGAGAAAAGAGGGCACCTACTCCAGTCTCAGACGCATCGACCTTAAGAACGAAAGGCAGAACAGGGTTAGGATGAGCCAGAACTGGAGCGGCAGCAAAGGCAGTCTTAAGACTATCAAAGGCCTTAATGGCAGTAGGTGGCTAATGGAGTGGATCATTCTCTTTACGGGTCATGTCTGTGATAGGTTTGACCAAGGAAGAAAAGTTTTTAATAAACTTTCTATAGTAATTGGCGAACCCCAAAAAATGTTGAATAGACCGAAGACCAACTGGGCGAGACCACTGCAGATAACTTGACAGGATCAATGGAGAACCCTGCAACGGAGATAACATAACCTAGGAAGGTTACTTGAGTCTGATGGAACTCACATTTCTTGAGTTTACAAAACAGGCCGTTCTCACGTAGTCTCTGAAGAACCCGTGTAACATCAGAACGATGAGCCTCAAGTGTGGGTGAGTGTATAAGGATGTCGTCCAAGTACACCACAACACACTGTTGCAACATATTTCGTAGGACATCATGAATAAATTCCTGGAAAAAGCACCAACCGCCCTGCAGAAACAACATCACCAAAGACCAACTGCACTCCACCCTGAACAAGTGCCCCCAGCTACCTCCACAGATTCCAACTTCTCCGCCCGCAACCTCTAACACTTGCTCACAGACTGCGCCAACACTCTTGCCCCTCTTAAGAAACCATCCAACCGCCAACACACCAACAAGGCTAGTTGGTTCACCCCTGCCCTCCAGGACTCCAAACACCACTGCAGGCGATTGGAAAGGATCTAGAGATCCAGCAAGACCCCTTCAAATAAAACAGCCTATAAAGAAGCCATCACTACCCACCACCACCTCATCAAAACCACCAAGAAGACAGCCATCCAAGATAGAATCAATGCCAACGTCCACAACAGCAAGGAGCTATTCACAGTCATCAAGGACAGCGACACCAACGACATCCCGCCCTCCCAGGACATCTGCGATAACCTCGCAATGTACTTCCACCGCAAGATCGTAGACATCTATGACAGCTTTGCACCCCAGAACTCATCCACCACAGCCTACCCACCAACTCCCACCTATACCTCACCCAAATACACCACCGCATACCCCCCACAGACCATCTGGAGCCCCCTCACCACAGAGGACACCATCAGAATCATTAGATCGATCCACTCCGGAGCACCCTCGGACCCATGCCCGCATCACATTTTCAACAAAGCGGGTGACACCATCGCCCCCGAGCTCTGCAGCACCATCAACTGCTCCATCGAAACCGGCACCTTCCCGGATGATTGGAAGCACGCAGAATTAAAACCCCTACTGAAAAAACCCACGGCTGACCCCAATGATCTGAAGAACTACCGCCCAATCTCTTTGCTCCCCTTTGTGGCCAAAGTCATCGAGAAGTCCATCAATGCGCAACTCGTTGACTACATCAAAGCCAACCACACCCTGGACCCCTCCCAATCCGGTTTCAGGAGCAACCACAGCACTGAGACTGCCCTCCTTGCTGCCACAGTCGACATCCTCGCCCTACTCGACCGAGGAGAGACCGCTGCCCTCATTCTCCTAGACCTCTCAGCAGCATTCAACGCTGTCTCCCACCTCACCCTCCGCAACTGACTATACGATGCCGGCATACGCGTTAAAACCCTGGAATGGATCACCTCCTTCCTCACCGGCAGAACCCAGAAAGTTAGACTTCCACCCTTCACCTCCAAGCCCACAGAAATCAGCTGCGGTGGACCCCAAGGCTCTTTGCTGAGCCCCATCCTATTCAACATCTACATGGCCCCTCTCGCCGGCATCTCCCGACGACACAACCTCAACATCGTATCCTACGCCGGCGACACCCAGCTAATCATCTCACTCACCAGTGATCCCACCACCGCCAAGAGAAACGTCCACGTAGGGCTGACAGCAGTCCCCAACTGGATGAGCTACAACTGCCTAAAGCTGAACGCAGACAAGACCAAAGTCCTCCTCCTCGGTCCCACCACATCTGCTTGGAATAACTCCTGGTGCCCCACAGCCCTCGGACACCCTCCAACCCCCACCGACCATGCACGAAATCTAGGTGTCATCCTAGACTCATAGCTCTCCATGGACCGGCAAATCAACGCCATCTCTTCTGCATGCTTCCACACACTTCACCTGCTGCGAAAGATTTTAAATGGATCCCAACCGAGACCAGGAAGACTGTCACTCATGCCCTCGTCAGCAGCCAACTGGACTACGGTAACGCACTCTACGCCGGCTCCACCATCAAGCTCCAAAAGAGACTACAGCGCATCCAGAACACCTCGGCCAGACTAATCCTCGACATCCCTCGTCAATGCCACATCACCAAACACCTGCGGGACCTGCACTGGCTCCCCATCAACAAAAGAATAACCTTCAAGCTTCTCACCCACGCATTCAAGGCCCTCCACAACATCGGTCCCGAATACTTGAACCACCTTGTTAACTTCTACACCCCAACTTTGATTGGCCGACCAAGCCCTCGCAGTCATCCCCCGCATCAGGAAAACCACAGCGGGAGGCAGATCCTTCTCTCACCAGACAGCCAAGACTTGGAACACCCTCCCGCTGCACCTCAGTCAAACTATCGCCCTAACTAAGTTCAGAAAGGACCTCAAGACCTGGCTCTTCGACTGAACTGCAACCCTCAGTGCCTTGAGACCCTTACGGGTGAATAGCCGCGCTTTACAACAACCCAATAAATAGATAGATAGGATAGCCTTATGTATGTCAGATCAAGTCTACACATATTACATGTTACTTATTACTTAGGATAGCCTTATGTATGTCAGATCAAGTCTATACATATTACATGTTACTGTTTTCTTAGGATAGCCTTATGTATGACCTATCAAGTCTACACATATTACATGTTACTTATTACTTAGTATAGCCTTACGCATGTTCCATCAAGTCTACATATATTACATGTTACTTATTACTTAGTATAGCCTTATGTATGTTCCATCAAGTCTACACATATTACATGTTACTGTTTTGTTAGGATAGCTTTATGCATGTCCCATCAAGTCTACACATATTACATGTTACTGTTTTGTTAGGATAGCTTTATGCATGTCCCATCAAGTCTACACATATTACATGTTACTTAATACTTAGGATATCCTTATGTATGTCCCATCAAGTCTACACATATTACATGTTACTTAATACTTAGGATATCCTTATGCATGTCCCATCAAGTCTACACATATTACGTTACTTATTACTTAGTATAGACTTATGTATGTCCCATCAAGTCTACACATATTGCATGTTGCATGTTACTTATTACTTAGGATAGACTTATGTATGTCCCATCAAGTCTACACATATTACATGTTACTTATTACTTAGGATAGACTTATGATTGTCCCATCAAGTCTACACATATTACATGTTACTTATTACTTAGGATAGACTTATGATTGTCCCATCAAGTCTACACATATTACATGTTACTTAATACTTAGGATAGACTTATGATTGTCCCATCAAGTCTACACATATTAAATGTTACTTAATACTTAGGATAGCCTTATGTATGTCAAATCAAGTCTACACATATTACATGTTACTTAATACTTAGGATATCCTTATGCATGTCCCATCAAGTCTACATACACATATTACATGTTACTTATTACTTAGGATATCCTTATGCATGTCCCATTAAGTCTATACATATTACATGTTACTTAATACTTAGGATATCCTTATGCATGTCCCATTAAGTCTACACATATTACATGTTACTTATTACTTAGTATAACCTTATGCATGTCCCATCAAGTCTACACATATTACGTTACTTATTACTTAGTATAGACTTATGTATGTCCCATCAAGTCTACACATATTACATGTTACATATTACTTAGTATAAACTTATGCATGTCCCATCAATTCTACACATATTGCATGTTACTTATTACTTAGGATAGACTTTTGTATGTCCCATCAAGTCTACACATATTACATGTTACTTATTACTTAGGATAGACTTATGCATGTCCCATAAATTCTACACATATTACAAGTTACTTATTACTTAGTATAGCCTTATGTATGTCCCATCAAGTGTACACATATTACATGTTACTTATTACTTAGTATATATAGCCTTATGTATGTCCCATCAAGTGTACACATATTACATGTTACTTATTACTTAGGATAGACTTATGCATGTCTTATCAAGTCTACACATATTAAATGTTACTTATTACTTAGGATAGCCTTATGTATGTCCCATCAAGTCTACACATATTACATGTTACTGTTTTCTTAGGATAGCCTTATGTATGTCCCATCAAGTCTACACATATTACATGTTACTTAATACTTAGGATATCCTTATGCATGTCCCATCAAGTCTACACATATTACATGTTACGTATTACTTGGTATAACCTTATGCATGTCTCATCAAGTCTACATATATTACATGTTACTTATTACTTAGGATAACCTTATGCATGTCCCATCAAGTCTACACATATTACATGTTACTTAATACTTAGGATATCCTTATGCATGTCCTATCAAGTCTACACATATTACATGTTACATACATAAGGCTATCCTAAGTAATAAGTATGTCACGTCAAGTCTACACATATTACATGTTACTTATTACTTAGTATAGCCTTATGTACAGTGGGGCAAAAAAGTATTTAGTCAGCCACCAATTGTGCAAGTTCTCCCACTTAAGAAGATGAGAGAAGCCTGTAAGATTCGTCATAGGTATACCTCAACCATGAGAGACAAAATGTGGAAACAAATCCAGACAATCACATTGTCTTATTTGGAAAGAATTTATTTGCATATTATGGTGGAAAATAAGTATTTGGTCACCTACAAACAAGCATGATTTCTGGCTCTCACAGACCTGTATCTTCTTCTTTAAGAGGCTCCTCTGTCCTCCACTCATTACCTGTATTAATTGCACCTGTTTGAACTTGCTATCAGTATAAAAGGCACCTGTCCACAACCTCAAACAGTCACACTCCAAACTCCACTATGTTGAAGACCAAAGAGCTGTCGAAGGACACCAGAAATAAAATTGTAGACCTGCACCAGGCTGGGAAGACTGAATCTGCAATATGCAAGCAGCTTGGTGTGAAGAAATAAACTGTGGGAGCAATAATTAGAAAATGGAAGACATACAAGAGCACTGATAAACTCCCTCGATCTGGGGCTCCACGCAAGATCTCACCCCGTGGGTTCAAAATGATCACAAGAACGGTGAGCAAACATCCCAGAACCACACGGGGGGACCTAGTGAATGACCTGCAGAGAGCTGGGACCAACGTAACAAAGGCTACCATCAGTAACACACTACGCCGCCAGGGACACAGATCCTGCAGTGCCAGACGTGTCCCCCTGCTTAAGTCAGTACATGTCCGGGCCCGTCTGAAGTATGCTAGAGAGCATTTGGATGATCCAGAAGCGGATTGGGAGAATGTCATATGGTCAGATGAAACCAAAGTAGAACTGTTTGGTAGAAACCCAACTCGTCATGTTTGGAGGAGAGATAATGCTGAGTTGCAACCAAAGAACACCATACCTACTGTGAAGCATGGGGGTGGCAACATCATGCTTTGGGGCTGTTTCTCTGCAAAGGGAACAGGATGACTGATCCATGTACATGAAATAATGAATGGGGCCATGTATCATGAGATTTTGAGTGCAAACCTCCTTTCATCAGCAAGGGCATTGAAGATGAAACGTGGCTAGGTCTTTCAGCATCACAATGATCCCAAACACACCGCCCGAGCAACGAAGGAGTGGCTTCATAAGAAGCATTTCAAGGTCCTGGAGTGGCCTAGCCAGTCTCCCGATATCAACCCCATAGAAAACCTTTGGAGGGAGTGTAAAGTCTGTGTTGCCCAGCAACAGCCCCAAAACATCACTGCTCTAGAGGAGATCTGCATGCAGGAATGGACCAACATACCAGCAACAGTGTGTGACAACCTTGTGAAGACTTACAGAAAACGTTTGACCTCTGTCATTGCCAACAAAGAATATATAACAAAGTATTGAGATGAACTTTTGATATTGACCAAATACTTATTTTCCACCATAATTTGCAAATAAATTCTTTCCAAATCAGACAATCTGATTGTCTGGATTTGTTTCCACCTTTTGTCTCTCATAGTTGAGGTATACCTATGATGTAAATTACAGGCCTCTCTTATCTTCTTAAGTGGGAGAACTTGCACAATGGGTGGCTGACTAAATACTTTTTTGCCCCACTGTATGTCCCATCAAGTCTATACATATTATATGTTACTTATTACTTAGGATAGACTTATGAATGTCCTATCAAGTCTATACATATTACATGTTACGTATTACTTAGGATAGCCTTATGCATGTCCCATCAAGTCTACATATATTACATGTCACTTAATACTTAGGATATCCTTATGCATGTCCCATCAAGTCTACACATATTACATGTTACTTATTGCTTAGGATAGACTTATGCATGTCCCATCAAGTCTACATATATTACATGTTACTTATTGCTTAGGATAGACTTATGCATGTCATATCAAGTCTATACTTATTACATGTTATTTATTACTTAGTATAGCATTATGTATGTCAGATCAGGTCTACACATATTACATGTTACTTATTACTTAGGATAGACTTATGCATGTCATATCAAGTCTATACTTATTACATGTTATTTATTACTTAGTATAGCATTATGTATGTCCCATCAAGTCTACATATATTACATGTTACTTAGGATAGCCTTATGTATGTCCCATCAAGTCTACACATATTACATGTTACTTATTACTTAGGATAGCTTATGTATGTCCCATCAAGTCTACACATATTACATGTTACTGTTTTCTTAGGATAGCCTTATGCATGTCCCATCAAGTCTATACATAGTATATGTTACTTATTACTTAAGATAGACTTATGCATGTCCTATCAAGTCTATACATATTACATGTTACTTATTACTTAGTATAGCCTTATGCATGTCCCATCAAGTCTACACATATTACATGTTACGTATTACTTAGTATAACCTTATGCATGTCCCATCAAGTCTACACATATTACATGTTACTTATTGCTTAGGATAGCCTTATGCATGTCCCATCAAGTCTATACATAGTATATGTTACTTATTACTTAAGATAGACTTATGCATGTCCCATCAAGTCTACACATATTACATGTTACGTATTACTTAGGATAGCCTTATGCATGTCCCATCAAGTCTACACATATTACATGTTACGTATTACTTAGGATAGCCTTATGCATGTCCCATCAAGTCTACACATGTTACTTATTACTTAGGATAGCTTATTTATGTCACATCAAGTCTATACATATTACATGTTACTTATTATTTAGGATAGCCTTATGTATGTCCCATCAAGTCTACACATATTACATGCTACTTAGTACTTAGGATAGCCCTATGTATATCAGATCAAGTCTACACATATTACATATCAACAATAGCATCACAAATAAAAGCAGAGAGAGAGATTCAAGTGATTCAAAATATCACTACCAACAACTTCAACTGACAACTGCTCAGATGCAACACAAGGATCTCGAACCCCTAAAGTAGATAAAACTTTTCTTGTAAGAGAACAAAGATGTTAAACATAAAATAGGATGAATCTGTATCTTGATCAGAAACCAACTCCTGATCATCTGAAATATCTCACCCTCAGAAGACAACTCTGAGGAACCTGAAATAACAAAATTTATGCTTACCTGATAAATTTTTTTCTCTTGTGGTGTATCCAGTCCGCTTGTTCATCCATTACGTGTGGGATATTCTCCTTCCCAACAGGAAGCTGCAAGAGGACACCCACAGCAGAGCTGTCTATATAGCTCCTCCCCTAACTGCCACCCCCAGTCATTCGACCGAAGACAAGCAAGAAAAAGGAGAAACTATAGGGTGCAGTGGTGAATGTAGTTTAAAAATAAAAAACACCTGCCTTAAAGTGACAGGGCGGGCCGTGGACTGGATACACCACAAGAGAAAGAAATTTATCAGGTAAGCATAAATTTTGTTTTCTTGTAGATGGGGTACACTAAGCGCCTGCCTAAAAAGGACCCTGGCTTCGGAAATTGACTCCTAGTAGTCAATAGTATACTAAATTGAATGAGGTGGATACAAAAGCGCCAAAAAAGGCTGGGTCTGAACTACAAAGGCTAAAAGCACAAACTGGTAAAATAAAATTACACTTTAATTACAAACATGCATGGATCCATGTAATAAACAACTTGAAAACAATAAACAATAAAACAAGGTATACAATAAAAATATTAAAATCAGAGACACTGGCCTATAACCAATGACTAGTGTGATGAACCCAAAATCTGCTGGTTTCCCAGCTATTCAATGTTAGAAATTGGTAATCAAGGTTTCCTTCGACTAGGTCAAAACTTGCTCAAATGTCTGGTTGTGTTTAAGATTGAAACAATTAAACGATAGGGTACAACAATATTCCTACAGATGTATCTTATAATAAATTTCTACAAATGTATCTTATAATAAATTTATATAACTGTCCCAAAAAATATATAACGGTGGGTTTATCCACAATCCTACAGATGTGTCTGTGTATTAAATTAAATGTGTAGCTGTAGATGTGGCACGAACGATTAAAAATGACTGTGTGTATCTATATGTTATAGAATGTGCACAATTGAAGGAAAAAAATATATATACTATCTCATAAACAATAATCCTTAGGTAGTGGAATACTGCGCAAAACGGCGCTGAAAAAACGTGTCTGTGAGTGTGCAAACTGAGTAACACTAATTCAGATAAATCTTACATACAAAAATGTGGTCAAAAAATAAAACTGCAGCCTTCAAAATATATGTGACATAGAATATCAAATCATAACAGAATTTGTGTAATCCGTGTATCGTGAAAAAATATATATGAAAAAACAGCAGATAAATCAGCAGAAAAAGATAAAAAATAAAGATTAAAAATCGGTGGCCACTGTGTGAAGATAAAAGTTATGCAAACAGTCAATCCAGCATACAGATCTTCCTAAAGCTCTTTTTGTAGAAGAACGTTCCTGCAACCGCAGCAGGAGCGGAATGGGTGTGTTAAAGGAATGTCTTGGTCTTCTCAGACGCTAAGCAATCCCCAATGGTACCTAAAATAATAAAAACAAACAATAGTGCAGACGGTTTTCCTAATCTTTTAACAATTAAAAAAGGACTCACTAGTCGACGCGTTTCGGTCTGTGCTAGACCTTTATCAAGACTTTATCAGACTGAAACGCGTCCTAAGATACATCTGTAGGAGTATTGTCGTACCCTATCGTTTAATTGTTTCAATCTTAAACACAACCAGACATTTGAGCAAGTTTTGACCTAGTCGAAGGACACCTTGATTACCAATTTCTAACATTGAATAGCTGGGAAACCAGCAGATTTTGGGTTCATCACACTAGTCATTGGTTATAGGCCAGTGTCTCTGATTTTAATATTTTTATTGTATACCTTGTTTTATTGTTTATTGTTTTCAAGTTGTTTATTACATGGATCCATGCATGTTTGTAATTAAAGGGTAATTTCTCCTGTTAAGTGTAGTCAGTCCACGGGTCATCCATTACTTATGGGATTATATCTCCTCCCTAACAGGAAGTGCAAGAGGATCACCCAAGCAGAGCTGCTATATAGCTCCTCCCCTCTACGTCATACCCAGTCATTCTCTTGCACCTAACTAAAGATAGGACGTGTGAGAGGACTGTGGTGTGTTAAACTTAGTTTTTATTTCTTCAATCAAAAGTTTGTTATTTTAAACGGCACCGGAGTGTGTTGTTTCTTCTCAGGCAGCATTAGAAGAAGAATCTACCTGAGTTTGTCTATGATCTTAGCGGTCGTAACTAAGATCCACTTGCTGTTCTCGGCCATTCTGAGGAGTGAGGTAACTTCAGAACAGGGGATAGCATGCAGGGCCCACCTGCAAGGAGGTATGTGCAGTAAATTATTTTCTAAGGAATGGAATTGACTGAGAAAATACTGCTAATACCGATGTAATGTGAGTGCAGCCTTAAATGCAGTAGTAGCGACTGGTATCAGGCTGATATGTATGTATGTATACTCTGAGGTATTTCTGGGGAATGGAATTTCACTAAGAAAATACTGTCTATATTAAAGTAATATTTGAGCCTGCACTGCAGTGAAAGCGACTAGCAGCAGGCTTATTAATAACACTTCATAATTTTCATTTTTAAAACGTTTACTGGCATGTTAATCGTTTTTTCTGAGGTACTTGGTGATAAAACTTTATGGGCATGATTTTTACCACATGGCTGTCGTTTGTTTCTGAATAAAAACAGTTTACTGAGCTTCCCCACTGTTGTAATATGAGTGGGAGGGGCCTATTTTAGCGCTTTATTGCGCAGTAAAAATTTAGTCACAGTCTTCCTATTTCTTCCTCCATGATCCAGGACGTCTCTACAGAGCCCAGGGGTCTCCAAAACTAGTTTTGAGGGAGGTAATCAGTCACAGCAGATCTGTGACAGTGTGTTTGACTGTGATAAAAAACGTTTATTATTTCAACTGTTATCCGTTTTGGGTATTAAGGGGTTAATCATCCTTTTGCTTGTGGGTGCAATTCTCTGCTAACTTTATAAATTTTCTGTTAAAATTTGGTTGTTTTAACATATTTGGTTCATTGTTAATTCAACTGTGTCACATTTTTATGTTTCTTAAAGGCGCAGTAGCGTTTTTTATATAGCTTGTAAATTTATTTAAAAGTTTTTTTCCAAGCTTGCTAGTGTTATTGCTAGTCTGTTTAAACATGTCTGACACAGATGAAGCTGTTTGTTCACTATGTTTAAAGGCCAATGTGGAGCCCAATAGAAATTTGTGCACTCAATGTATAGATGTTACTTTGAATAAAAGTCAAACTTTATATGTGAAAGAAATATCACCAGACAACGAGGGGGAAGTTATGCCGACTAACTCTCCTCACGTGTCAGTACCTTCGCCTCCCGCTCAGGAGGTGCGTGATATTGTGGCGCCAAGTACATCAGGGCGGCCCATACAAATCACTTTGCAAGACATGGCTAATGTTATGACTGAGGTACTATCTAAATTGCCAGAATTAAGAGGTAAACGCGATCACTCTGGAATAAGAACAGAGTGCGCTGATAATAATAGAGCCATGTCTGATACTGCGTCACAATTTGCAGAACATGAGGACGGAGAGCTTCATTCTGTGGGTGACGGATCTGATCCAAGTAAACTGGATTCAAACATTTCAAATTTTAAATTTAATCTTGAGAACCTCCGTGTATTACTAGGGGAGGTATTAGCGGCTCTGAATGATTGTAACACGGTTGCAATTCCAGAGAAAGTATGTAGGCTGGATAAATATTTTGCGGTACCGGCGTGTACTGACGTTTTTCCTATACCTAAAAGGCTTACAGAAATTGTTAACAAGGAGTGGGATAGACCCGGTGTGCCTTTTTCACCCCCTCCTATATTTAGAAAAATGTTTCCAATAGACGCCACCACACGGGACCTATGGCAGACGGTCCCTAAGGTGGAGGGAGCAGTTTCTACTCTGGCTAAGCGCACCACTATCCCGGTGGAGGATAGCTGTGCTTTTTCAGATCCAATGGATAAAAAGTTAGAGGGTTACCTTAAGAAAATGTTTGTTCAGCAAGGTTTTATATTACAACCCCTTGCATGCATTGCGCCTGTCACTGCTGCGGCGGCATTCTGGTTTGAGTCTCTGGAAGAGACCCTTAGCACAGCTCCATTGGATGAGATTATGAACAAGCTTAAAGCCCTTAAGCTAGCTAATTCATTTATTTCTGATGCCGTAGTACACTTAACCAAACTTACGGCTAAGAACTCCGGATTCGCCATTCAAGCGCGTAGAGCGCTGTGGCTTAAATCCTGGTCAGCTGATGTGACTTCTAAATCTAAATTGCTTAATATTCCTTTCAAAGGGCAGACATTATTTGGGCCCGGTTTGAAAGAAATTATCGTTGACATTACTGGAGGTAAGGGCCATGCCCTGCCTCAAGACAGGGCCAAACCAAGGGCTAAACAGTCTAATTTTCGTGCCTTTCGTAACTTCAAGGCAGGAGCAGCATCAACTTCCTCCGCTCCAAGACAGGAAGGAACTGTTGCTCGCTACAGACAGGGCTGGAAACCTAACCAGTCCTGGAACAAGGGCAAGCAGGCCAGAAAACCTGCTGCTGCCCCTAAGACAGCATGAAGTGAGGGCCCCCGATCCGGAAACGGATCTAGTGGGGGGCAGACTTTCTCTCTTCGCCCAGGCTTGGGCAAGAGATGTCCAGGATCCCTGGGCGTTGGAGATCATATCTCAGGGATATCTTCTGGACTTCAAAGCTTCTCCTCCACAAGGGAGATTTCATCTTTCAAGGTTATCAGCAAACCAGATAAAGAAAAAGGCGTTTCTACGCTGTGTACAAGACCTCTTACTAATGGGAGTGATCCACCCAGTTCCGCGGTCGGAACACGGGCAAGGATTCTATTCAAATCTGTTTGTGGTTCCCAAAAAAGAGGGAACCTTCAGACCAATCTTGGACTTAAAGATCCTAAACAAATTCCTAAGAGTTCCATCGTTCAAAATGGAAACTATTCGAACCATCTTACCCATGATCCAAGAGGGTCAGTACATGACCACAGTGGATTTAAAGGATGCCTACCTTCACATACCGATTCACAAGGATCATTACCGGTATCTAAGATTTGCCTTCCTAAACAGGCATTACCAGTTTGTAGCTCTTCCCTTCGGGTTAGCTACGGCTCCAAGAATCTTTACAAAGGTTCTGGGCTCTCTTCTGGCGGTACTAAGACCACGAGGCATAGCGGTAGCTCCGTACCTAGACGACATTCTGATACAAGCGTCAAGTTTCCAAACTGCCAAGTCTCATACAGAGTTAGTTCTGGCATTTCTAAGGTCGCATGGGTGGAAGGTGAACGTAGAAAAGAGTTCTCTATTGCCACTCACAAGAGTTCCTTTCTTAGGGACTCTTATAGATTCTGTAGAAATGAAAATTTACCTGACGGAGGACAGGTTATCAAAGCTTCTAAATGCTTGCCGTGTCCTTCATTCCATTCAACACCCGTCAGTGGCTCAGTGCATGGAGATAATCGGCTTAATGGTAGCGGCAATGGACATAGTACCTTTTGCGCGCCTGCATCTCAGACCGCTGCAATTGTGCATGCTAAGTCAGTGGAATGGGGATTACTCAGATTTGTCCCCTCTGCTAAATCTAGATCAAGAGACCAGAGATTCTCTTCTATGGTGGCTTTCTCGGCCACATCTGTCCAAGGGGATGCCCTTCCGCAGGCCAGATTGGACGATTGTAACAACAGACGCCAGCCTTCTAGGTTGGGGCGCAGTCTGGAATTCTCTGAAGGCTCAGGGATCATGGACTCAGGAGGAGAGACTCCTTCCAATAAACATTCTGGAATTAAGAGCAATTTTCAATGCTCTTCTGGCTTGGTCTCAGTTAGCAACTCTGAGGTTCATCAGGTTTCAGTCGGACAACATCACGACTGTGGCTTACATCAACCATCAAGGAGGAACAAGGAGTTCCCTAGCGATGATGGAAGTCTCAAAGATAATTCGCTGGGCAGAGTCTCACTCTTGCCACCTGTCAGCGATCCACATCCCAGGCGTGGAGAACTGGGAGGCGGATTTTCTAAGTCGCCAGACCTTTCATCCGGGGGAGTGGGAACTTCATCCGGAGGTGTTTGCCCAACTGCTTCATCATTGGGGCAAACCAGATCTGGATCTCATGGCGTCTCGCCAGAACGCCAAGCTTCCTTGTTACGGATCCAGGTCCAGGGACCCGGGAGCGGTACTGATAGATGCTCTGACAGCACCTTGGGTCTTCAACATGGCTTATGTGTTTCCACCCTTCCCGATGCTTCCTCGATTGATTGCCAGGATCAAACAGGAGAGAGCATCGATGATTCTAATAGCGCCTGCGTGGCCACGCAGGACCTGGTATGCAGATCTAGTGGACATGTCGTCCTGTCCACCATGGTCTCTGCCTCTGAGACAGGACCTTCTGATTCAGGGTCCTTTCAAACATCCAAATCTAATTTCTCTGAGGCTGACTGCATGGAGATTGAACGCTTGATTCTATCAAAGCGGGGATTCTCGGAGTCAGTGATTGATACCTTAATACAGGCTAGGAAACCTGTTACCAGGAAAATTTACCATAAAATATGGCGTAAATACTTATATTGGTGCGAATCCAAGAGTTACTCATGGAGTAAGGTTAGGATTCCTAGGATATTGTCTTTTCTACAAGAAGGTTTAGAAAAGGGTTTATCTGCTAGTTCGTTAAAGGGACAGATTTCAGCTCTGTCTATCCTTTTACACAAACGTCTGGCAGAAGTTCCAGACGTTCAGGCTTTTTGTCAGGCTTTGGCTAGGATTAAGCCTGTGTTTAAGACTGTTGCTCCGCCGTGGAGCTTAAACTTAGTTCTTAACGTTCTGCAAGGTGTTCCGTTTGAACCCCTTCATTCCATGGATATCAAGCTGTTATCTTGGAAAGTTCTGTTTTTAATGGCTATTTCCTCGGCTCGAAGAGTCTCTGAGTTATCGGCCTTACATTGTGATTCTCCTTATCTGATTTTTCATTCAGACAAGGTAGTTCTGCGTACTAAACCTGGGTTCTTACCTAAGGTAGTCACTAACAAGAATATCAATCAAGAGATTGTTGTTCCATCATTGTGCCCTAACCCTTCTTCAAAGAAGGAACGACTTCTGCACAATCTGGACGTCGTCCGTGCCCTGAAATTTTATTTGCAGGCAACTAAAGATTTTCGTCAAACTTCTTCCCTGTTTGTCGTTTATTCTGGACAGAGGAGAGGTCAAAAAGCTTCGGCTACCTCTCTCTCTTTTTGGCTTCGTAGCATAATACGTTTAGCCTATGAGACTGCTGGACAGCAGCCTCCTGAAAGGATTACGGCTCATTCTACTAGAGCTGTGGCTTCCACTTGGGCCTTTAAGAATGAGGCCTCTGTTGAACAGATTTGCAAGGCTGCAACTTGGTCTTCACTTCACACTTTTTCAAAATTTTACAAATTTGACACTTTTGCTTCTTCGGAGGCTGTTTTTGGGAGAAAGGTTCTACAGGCAGTGGTTCCTTCCGTGTAAAGATCCTGCCTGTCCCTCCCGTCATCCGTGTACTTTTAGCTTTGGTATTGGTATCCCATAAGTAATGGATGACCCGTGGACTGACTACACTTAACAGGAGAAAATATAATTTATGCTTACCTGATAAATTCATTTCTCCTGTAGTGTAGTCAGTCCACGGCCCGCCCTGTTTTTTACGGCAGGTCTAAATTTTAATTAAACTCCAGTCACCACTGCACCCTATAGTTTCTCCTTTCTCGTTTGGTTTCGGTCGAATGACTGGATATGACGTAGAGGGGAGGAGCTATATAGCAGCTCTGCTTGGGTGATCCTCTTGCACTTCCTGTTAGGGAGGAGATATAATCCCATAAGTAATGGATGACCCGTGGACTGACTACACTACAGGAGAAATGAATTTATCAGGTAAGCATAAATTATATTTTTATTTTAAAAGTTTGTGTTTTTAGCCTTTGTAGTTCAGACCCAGCCTTTTTTGGTGCTTTGGTATCCACCTCATTAAATTTTGTTTTCTCTTGTAAGTTGTATCCAGTCCACAGGTTCATCCATTACTTGTGGGATACCAATACCAAAGCTTTAGGACACGGATGAAGGGAGGGACAAGGCAGGCACTTAAATGGAATGCACCACTGCCTGCAAGACCTTTCTCCCAATAGCCTCCGAGGAAGCAAAAGTATCAAATTTGTAGAATTTAGAAAAAGTATGAAGCGAAGACCAAGTCGCCGCCTTACAAATCTGTTCAACAGAGGCCTCATGTTTAAAAGCCCATGTGGAAGCTACTGCTCTAGTAGAATGAGCTGTAATTCTTTGAGGAGGCTGCTGGCCAGCAGTCTCATAAGCTAAACGGATTATGCTTCTCAGCCAAAAAGAAAGAGAAGTTGCCAAAGCCTTTTGGCCTCTCCTCTTTCCAGAGTAGACGACAAACAATGCAGATGTTTGACGAAAATCCTTAGTAGCTTGCAAATAAAACTTTAAAGCATGAACCACGTCAAGATTGTGTAACAGAGGTTCCTTCTTTGAAGAAGGATTAGGACACAGTGAAGGAACAACAATTTCTTGATTGATATTCCTATTAGATACTACCTTAGGAAGAAACCCAGGTTTGGTACGCAAAACTACCTTATCTGCATGGAAGATCAGATAAGGGGAATCACACTGCAAGGCAGATAACTCTGAAACTCTTCGAGCCGAAGAGATAGCTACTAAAAACAGAACTTTCCAAGATAAAAGCTTGATATCTATGGAATGCAAGGGTTCAAACGCAACCCCTTGAAGAACTAAAATTTAAACTCCATGGCGGAGCAACAGGTTTAAACACAGGCCTGATTCTAACCAAAGCCTGACCAAACGCCTCAACGTCTGGAACATCAGCCAGGCACTTGTGCAAAAGAATAGACAGAGCAGAAATCTGTCCCTTTAAGGAACTAGCCGATAATCCCTTTTCCAATCCTTCTTGGAGAAAAGATAGTATCCTAGGAATCCTGACCTTACTCCACACCAATGAAGATATTTACACCATATCTTATGATAGATTTTCCTGGTGACAGGCTTTCGAGCCTGAATTAAGGTATCAATGACCGACTCAGAGAAACCACGTTTTGATAAAATCAAGTGTTCAATCTCCAAGCAGTCAGACGCAGAGAAATTAGATTTGGATGTTTGAATGGACCTTGGAGTAGAAGGTCCTGCCTCAGCGGCAGAGTCCATGGTGGAGAGGATGACATGTCCACCAGATCCGCATACCAAGTCCTGCGTGGCCACGCAGGCGCTATCAAAATCACTGAAGCTCTCTCCTGCTTGATCTTGGCAATCTTGGCATCTGTCGTCACTATAGTCCACTCTGGCCTGCGGAAACTCATTCCCCTAGACAGATGGACCCGAGATAACCACCAGAGAAGAGAATCCCTGGTCTCTTGATCCAGATTTAACAGAGGAGACAAATTTGTGTAGTCCCCATTCCACTGGTTCAGCATGCAAAGTTGCAGTGGTCTGAGATGTAGGCGGGCAAACGGAACTATGTCCATTGCCGCTACCATTAGGCCGATCATTTCCATACACTGAGCCACTGATGGCCGAGAAGTGGAATGAAGAGCACGGCAAGAAGTTAGAAGTTTTGATATCCTGACTTCTGTCATAAAAATTTTCATTTCTACTGAATCTATCAGAGTTCCTAGGAAGGAAACTCTTGTGAGAGAAGAGAGAGAACTCTTTTGTATGTTCACTTTCCACCCGTGAGACCTCAGAAAGGCCAGAACAATGTCCGTATGGGACTTGGCGATTTGAAAAGTCGACGCCTGAATCAGAATGTCGTCTAGGTAAGGGGCTACCACTATGCACCGCGGCCTTAGAGCCGTCAGAAGGGACCCTAGAACCTTTGTAAAGATTCTTGGTGCCGTGGCTAACCCGAAGGGAAGAGCCACAAACTGGCAATGCCTGTCTAGGAAGGCGAACCTGAGGAACTGATGATGATCTCTGTGAATCGGAATGTGGAGTTAAGCAAGTCCATGGTAGTCATATATTGACCCTCCTAGATCATAGGGAGGAGGATGGTTCGGACCCTGAGAAATTAGTTTAGGATCTTGAGATCCAAGATAGGTCTGAAAGTTCCCTCTTTTTTGGGAACTATAAACAGGTTTGAATAAAAACCCAGCCCCTGTTCCTCTCTTGGAACTGGGTGGATCACTCCCATAACCAGTAGGTCTTGAACGCAACGTAAGAATACCTCTCTTTTTATCTGGTTTACAGATAGTTGTGAGAGATGAAATCTCCCCTTTGGAGATGAACCTTTGAATTCCAGAAGATATCCCTGGGAAACAATCTCTAGCGCCCAGGGATCCTGGAGTCTCTTGCCCAAGCCTGGACGAAGAGAGAAAGTCTGCCCCCTACTAGATCCGGTCCCGGATCGGGGGCTACTCCTTCATGCTGTCTTAGAGGCAGCCGCAGGTTTCTTGGCCTGCTTCCCCTTGTTCCAAGCCTGGTTAGGTCTCCAGACTGGTTTGTACTGGGCGAAATTTCCCTCTTGTTTTGCATTAGAGGAAACTGAGGCTGCGCCACTCTTGAAGTTTTGAAAGGAACGAAAATTATTCTGTTTGGTCCTCTTATTGGACCAATCCTGAGGAAGGGCGTGACGTTTTCCTCCAGTAATATCAGAAATGATCTCCTTCAAACCGGGCCCGAATAGGGTCTGTCCCTTGAAGGGGATGTTAAGAAGCTTAGACTTTGAAGTAACGTCTGCTGACCAGGACTTAAGCCATAGCGCCCTACGCGCCAAAATGGCAAAACCTGAATTCTTAGCCATTAGTTTGGTTAACTGAAAAACGGCGTCAGAAATAAAGGAATTAGCTAACTTAAGAGCTTTAATCCTGTCTAGAATGTCGTCTAGCGGAGTCTCCACCTGCAGAGCCTCCTCAAGAGACTCGAACCAAAAAGCCGCTGCAGCAGTAACTGGGGCTATGCATGCAAGAGGCTGGAGAATAAAACCTTGATGAATAAAAATTTTCTTAAGGAGACCCTCCAATTTTTTATCCATAGGATCTAGGAAAGCACAACTGTTCTCGATGGGGATAGTTGTACGCTTAGCTAGGGTAGAGACTGCTCCATCCACCTTAGGGACCGTCTGCCACGAGTCCTGTACGGCGGCATCTATGGGAAACATCTTTTTGAAAGCAGGAGGGGGAGAGAACGGCACACCTGGTCTATCCCATTCCTTAGTAATAATTTCCGAAAACCTCTTAGGGACTGGAAAAACATCAGTGTTAACAGGCACTGCAAAGTATTTGTCCATTTTACACAATTTCTCTGGAACCACAATGGGGTCACAATCATCCAGAGTCGCTAAAACCTCCCTAAGCAATAAGCGGAGGTGTTCAAGCTTAAATTTAAATGCTGTCATTTCAGAATCAGACTGAAGCAACGCCTTCCCTGAGTCTGAAATGTCACCCACAGATAGAAGCTCACCTGCCTCGGCTTCTGAGTATTGTGAGGGTATATCGGACACACGCATTAAAGCGTCAGAAAGCTCTGTATTAGTTCTAGCCCCAGAGCTGTCTCGCTTTCCTTGTAACCCTGGCAGTTTGGAAAATACCTCTGTGAGGGTAGCATTCATAACTGCCGCCATGTCCTGTAAAGTAAAAAAATTAGACGCGCTAGATGTACTTGGCGTCACTTGAGCGGGAGTTATAGGTTCTGACACATGGGGAGAGCTAGATGGCATAATCTCCCTTTTTTCAGTCAGAGAATCCCCTGGAGATAAATCTTTAAGCACCATAGTATGGTCTTTATAGTTTATAGAAATTTCAGTACATTTGGTACACATTCTAAGAGGGGGTTCCACAATGGCTTCCAAACATATTGAACAAGGAGTTTCTTCTATGTCAGACATGTTTAACAGACTTGTAATGAGACAAGCAAGCTTGGAAAACACTTTAATAAAGGTGAAACAGCAATTAAACAAAAACGTTACTGTGCCTTTAAGATAAAAAAAACTAACACTTAAACTGCAAAACAGTGTAAAAATATAGTAAAGTCTTTGAAATTTTTACAGTGTGTGTAAGGGACTAAAGCAACATTGCACCCACTTGCAAATGGATGATTAACCCCTTAGGCCCCAAACCGGATTTAAAAACGTTAAAAAAGTTACAAGACAGTTAAGCACCCTGCCACAGCTCTGCTGAGGCTCCTACCTGCCCTCAAGTACGATTTTGTGCAGAAATAAACCCCTTATAATGGTCCTCAGGTGCCAGAGGACTCCTCTAGGGAAGCTGGATGTCTCAGTCTGAATTAAAACTGGGCATTTAGAGCGCTAAAATAGGCCCCTCCCACCATGTACTGGATGCCAGAGGGGCCTTAAAAAATACTCCTAGGAGTATCTGATTAGCCATGTGGAAACTAGGCCCCAAATAAAGAGTTATCTCCCTCAAAGAAAAAACATCCTATTTTTGAATTCATGTAAACGTTTAACTGTCACTAAGTAATAAGAGTATTACCCTGTTTTGTAAGCATGATCCCAGTCTCTGTTAAATCACTGCATCTAGCTTACCTCAAATACACAAGGCTCTGTCAGCATTTTCTAGAACTCATTCATCTCTCTAGAAATAAATATACTGAACATACCTCAAAGCAGGTAATCTGCAGACCGTTCCCCCAACTGAAGTTATGTGTGAGAACAGCAATGGACCTTAGCTACAAACCACTAAGATCATCAACCTCCAGGCAGAACTCTTCTTCTAATTTCTGCCTGAGAGTAAAACAGTACAACGCTGGTACCGTTTAAAAATAACAAACTCTTGATTGAAGGTAAAACTACACTAAGTCACCACATCTCTCTTGATACTTCCTATCTTGTCGAGAGCTGCAAGAGAATGACTGGGGGTGGCAGTTAGGGGAGGATCTATATAGACAGCTCTGCTGTGGGTGTCCTCTTGCAGCTTCCTGTTGGGAAGGAGAATATCCCACAAGTAATGGATGAACCCGTGGACTGGATACACCTTACAAGAGAAATTAAGCTTAAAGTGAAAGTCAATCCTAGAATTGTACAAACGCTAGGATTTACTATTAAAACAAATAAAGGGCACTTTCATTCATGAAGTATAAGATACTTCATGTAGAAAGCTTCTTTATTTGATTCAATCGATAGCCGTTTTTAGCTGCTACAGCAGCCCATGGCTAAAACATTTTTTAGTTAAGAGGTGACGTTTTTCACCTCTTAGCCAATAGCTATGCGGTAAATTCGGCTTGGCGCCCATGGGAGCCGGATTTACCGCACTGCTTTTGACTAAAAGGTGAAAATATCACCTCTTAGCCAATTTTTATTTTCGCCATACGCTGCTGTAAGAGCGGCGATCGATTGAATCAAATAAAGGAGCTTTCTACATGAAGTATCTTATACTTCATGAATGAAAGTGCCCTTTATTTGTTTCAATAGTAAATCCTAGCGTTTGTAAAACGCTAGGATTTACTTTCACTTTAACAGATATAGGGGCTGATTTAACAAGGGCCGAATGGCCCCTGAATGTAACTGTTTCCGTGTGAGCCTTCAGGCTCGCTGGAAACAGGAGTTAAGAAGCAGCCATCTTAAGACCGCTGCTCCTTAACTCGTACACCTTCTCTTAGGCGGCGAACATCAATCCGCCCGATCGCATACGATTGAGTTGATTGACACCAACTGCTAGTGTTCTGATTGCTTGTGAATTTGCAAGGGGCGGCATTGCACAAGCAGTTTACTAGAACTGCTTGTGCAATGATAAATGAAGACAGCGTTTATCAATGTGCGGCAGACATGATCCTCTACAGCGTATCATGTCTGCTCGCACTTTGTTTAATTGGCCCCATAAACTTTTTTAAATCATAAATGGAGGGAGAAGGTTGTCAGAAACTGACCTCTTACACTTACTTGGAAGAGGCATAGCCGCCAACATCTCAGAAATAGTTGAGCATACAAAATCCTTAAATCCTGGAGCAAAATATAAATAACTCCCATGTGTAGAACAAACAGAGGGAGGACAGATACCCTTAGAAGCAAGAACGGTATTTGTTTGATTACAATTCATAAAATCATCCATACAAGAATGGCAAAGCTGAGCCAGGCAAGTTACAGGAATAAGCTTGCAAAAATCACCCTTAAATCGAGAAGAAAAATGTTCAGTGGATCTAGTTTCTAAGTAGCCTACACTCAAAGTAGTAGATAGCATGTTCCATCGTGCAGGAAAAACAGACAAAAACAAAAAGCAAAGTCAGTGTGCGGTCACGTAATTTATAAGCAGAAAAAAGAAGCCAGCGTGCTAACCTAAAAGAGCAAAACTACAAAAAGAGGCCATACGAGCAAAAAAAAAAGTTGACACTCGCTAAAAGAGGCCAATGTGTGCTAAAAGAGGCCGACAAACTAAAGAAGCCAATATATGCTAAAAGAGGACGAAGGGTACTAAAAGAGGCCGATGTGCTAAAAGACGTGAAAAAGAAAATTTATGCTTACCTGATAAATTTGTTTATTTTTAGACACGATGAGTCCACGGATTTCATCCTTACTTGTGGGATTACGTCTCCTGGTCAGCAGGAGGAGGCAAAGAGCACCACAGCAGAGCTGTATATATAGCTCCTCCCTTCCCTCCCACTCCAGTCATTCGACCGAAGTTAGGAAGAGAAAGGAAAAGCCAAGGTGCAGAGGTGTCTGAAGTTTACAAAAATTAATAACCTGTCTCATAGAACAGGGCGGGCCGTGGTCTCATCGTGTCTAAAAAGAAACAAATTTATCAGGTAAGCATAAATTTTCTTTTCTTTTTAAAGACACGATAAGTCCACGGATTTCATCCTTACTTTTAGAATACAATACCAAAGCTAGAGTACACGGATGATAAGGGAGGGACAAGACAGGAAAACTAAACGGAAGGCACCACTGCTTGAAGAACCTTTCTCCCAAAAACAGCCTCAGCTGAAGCAAAGGTATCAAACTTGTAAAATTTAGAAAAAGTGTGAAGAGAGGACCAATTTGCAGCCTTACAAATCTGCTCAACTGAAGCATCATTTTTGAATGCCCATGAGGAAGCAACAGCCCTAGTGGAATGAGCCGTAATTCTTTTAGGAGGCTGCTGTCCAGCTGTCTCGTATGCCAAACGGATGATACTCTTCAGCCAAAAAGAAAGAGAGGTAGCCGTAGCTTTCTGACCCTTACGTTTTCCAGAAAAAATGATAAACAGCGAAGAAGATTGACGAAAATCTTTAGTTGTTTGTAAATAAAATTTTAAAGCACGGACTACGTCCAAATTGTGCAGAAGACGTTCCTTCTGAAAAGAAGGATTAGGACACAACGAAGGAACAACAATCTCCTGGTTAATGTTCTTGTCTGAAACAACCTTAGGAAGAAAACCAAGTTTAGTACGTAAAACTACCTTATCCGAATGAAAAATAAGATAAGGAGAATTATATTGTAATACCGAGCAGAAGAAATGGCAACAAGAAACAAAACTTTCCAAGATAATAACTTAATATCTATGGAATGCATAGGCTCAAACGGAACCCCTTGAAGAACTTTAAGAACTAAATTCAAACTCCACGGAGGAGCAATTGGTTTAAATACAGGACTGACCAAAGCCTGACAAAAAGATTGAACATCTGCCAGACGCTTGTGTAACAAAATAGATAAAGCAGAGATCTGACCCTTTAGGGAACATGCTGATAAACCTATCTCCAATCCTTCTTGGAGAAAAGACAAAATGCTGGGAATCCTAACTCTACTCCATGAGTAGCCCCTGGATTCACACCAATAAAGATATTTATGCCATATCTTATGGTACATTTTCCTAGTTACAGGCTTACGTGCTTGAATTAAGGTATCTATAACCGAATCCGAGAAATCTCGCTTGGATAGGATTAAGCGTTCAATCTCCAAGCAGTTAGCTTCAGAGAAGCTAGATTTGGGTGAAGGAAGGGTCCCTGAATGAGAAGGTCCTTCCTCAACGGAAGTGTCCAAGGTGGTAGAGATGACATGTCCACCAGATCGGCATACCAAATCCTGCGAGGCCACGCAGGAGCGATGAGGATCACTGATGCCTTCTCCTGTTTGATCAGAGCAATAACCCGGGGAAGAAGAGCAAACGGGGGGAATAGATATGCTAGGCTGAAGGACCACGGAACTGCCAATGCATCTATCAGCTCGGCCTGGGGATCCCTGGACCCGTATCTCAGGAGTTTGGCATTCTGACGAGATGCCATGAGATCCAACTCCGGCGGACCCCATTTGAGAATCAAGTCGGAGAAAATTTCCGGATGTAGTTCCCACTCCCCCGGATGAAATGTTTGTCTGCTCAGAAAATCCGCCTCCCAGTTGTCCACTCCTGGGATGTGTATCGCAGACAGCTGGCAAGAATGGGCCTCCACCCACTGGATTATCTTGGTTACTTCAGTCATCGCTAAGGAACTCCTTGTTCCTCCCTGATGATTAATGTAAGCCACTGTCGTTGTTGTCCGACTGAAATCTGATGAATTGGGCCGCAGCTAACTGAGGCAAGGCCTGAAGAGCATTGAAGATCGCCCTCAGCTATAGTATGTTGATGGGAAGGAGAGACTCTGCCTGAGTCCATACTCCCTGAGCCTTTAGAGATCCCCAGACTGCTCCCCATCTCAAAAGGCTGGAGTCCGTTGTCACAATCACCCATGAAGGTCTGCAAAAGCATATCCCCTGGGATAGGTGATCCAGAGACAACCACCATTGAAGAGAGTCCTCTTGTCTCCTGTTCTAGGACTATTCGAGGAGACAAATCCGCATAATCTCCATTCCACTGCCTTAGCATGTTTAACTGCAGAGGCCTGAGGTGAAACTGAGCAACGGTATGATGTCCATTGTCGCCACCATCAACCCGATTACCTCCATGCACTGAGCCACTGACAGTTGAGGAGTAGACTGAAGGGCTCGACAAGTATCCAGAATCTTTGATTTTCTGACTTCTGTCAGAAAAATTCTCATGGAGATAGAATTGATTAGAGTTCCCAAGAAGGGAACCCTTGTCTTCAGGATTA
Organism: Bombina bombina; assembly: GCF_027579735.1. Taxonomy (NCBI): domain Eukaryota; kingdom Metazoa; phylum Chordata; class Amphibia; order Anura; family Bombinatoridae; genus Bombina; species Bombina bombina. The sequence continues at coordinate 21,725,977 of NC_069502.1, read as the reverse complement.
AAGAACTCTTTTCCAGATTTATCTTCCACCCGTGAGTCCTCAGGAAGGATAGTACAATGTCGGTATGGGACCTTGCTTGCTGACAAGATGATGCCTGGTTTAGAATATCGTCCAGATAAGGCGCCACCGCAATGCCCCGTGGTCTTAGAACCGCCAGTAGAGACCCCAGAACCTTTGTGAAAATTCTGGGTGCCGTGGCCAGACCAAAAGGAAGAGCCACGAACTGAAAGTGTTTGTTCAGAAAAGCGAACCTTAGGAACTTGCGATGATCCCTGTGGATAGGAACATGTAGATATGCATCCTTTAAATCCACTGTCGTCATAAATTAACCCTCCTGGATCAATGGAAGAATGGTACAAATTGTTTCCATCTTGAATGATGGAACTCTGAGAAACTTGTTTAGACTCTTGAGGTCTAAGATAGGTCTGAAGTTTCCCTCCTTTTTGGGAACTACAAACAGATTTGAATAAAAACCCTGCCCCTGTTCCAGTATTGGAACGGGACAAATTACTCCCATGGAAGAGAGGTCTCTTACACAATGTAAGAACGCCTCTCTTTTTATCTGGTCTGCAGATAATCTTGAAAGAAGAAATCTTCCTTGAGGATGAGAGTTTCTGAACTCCAGTTTGTATCCCTGCGGCACTATTCCTATAGCCCAGGGATCCTGAACATCCCTGTAACGGCACCCCCAAGCATAAAAGGGTTAAACCGTCGTTTAGTAGATCTTCCCTTTCAGAGGCACAGCATACAGTAAATTTCCCCTCTCCCTCCCCCCAAGCATGAGTCAAAGCTCCATGGTGAGGGTCAAACAGATATCAGCCAGAGCTGTGGGTTTATTGTTCGTAAATACACATTTTTACACATTAGTACCACCCACAGGGTTTTGTAAAACAACCAATAAACACATACAATACTCTCAGACACTCCCACACAAAAGCCTCCCCTCTGCCTGATGCAATTACCTTACACAATGGGTGATGCAATTACCTTAAACAATGGATGATGCAGTTACCTTACACAATGGTTGATTTAATTATCACAGGCAGAGAATTACAGTTCCCTTTGTGACCAAATGAAGCATGGCTTTTCTGCCCAAAACCAGTTCCACAGAGTCTTCTATCCTGGAGATAATTGGGAAGTAATACAATTATCTCCAAGGACAGAGGCAAAACTCCATTGAACACATGGTAACAAAAGACAATAATATACATAAAAATATATAACTGTGCAGCTATTGCATAAAACAGGTACATTCAACAAATCCCCAGATAGCCTAGATCTGAGCGCACATTATTACTGAATAGTGCGCAGGTCACACACATACAGTTCAATTGCCATGGAGCCAAAGACTTTCACATAGTCTTTCGTTATACGAATGGGCTCCATGGCATAGCTATCTGGGGTATTACTGTTCAAATAGGGCAAGCACCGAACGACCTGGCCTTCGTTTCCCTGCAGGGGAAAAGTAAGCATTTCAACATGGGGCCATAGTCTAAAGGCAGCAGGCGGGCAACCAGGCTCCTCCAATGCACAGTGGCGAGATTGGTCTCATCACAATCCCGCACCCAAGCCTGAATAAAGAAGGAAAGTCTGGCCCCTACCAGATCCGGTCCCGATTGGGGGCAAACCCTTCATGCTGACTTGGAATCCGCAGCAGGTTTCTTGGATTGTTTACGCCTGTTCCAAGATTGGTTGGGTCTCCAAGTAGACTTGGATTGCGAATAGTTTCCATCCTGTTTAGAGGAAGAAGAGAAGGAATTTCCCTTAAAATTTCAAAAGGAACGAAAATTACTTTGCTTTCCTATTTGTTTGGTTCTTTTGTCCTGAGGAAGGAGATGACCCTTGCCTCCCGTGATGTCAGAGATAATTTCCTTCAAGCCAGGTCCAAACAAGGTCTTTCCCTTGTTTGGAATTGCCATGAGCTTAGACTTGGATGATACATCCGCAGACCAAGGTTTCAACCATAAGGCTCTGCGGGCTAGTATAGAAAATCCTGAACTCTTAGCAGCCAATTTAGTAATTTGCAGAGAAGCATCTGTAATAAAAGAATTGGCTAATTTCAGCGCTTTAATCTGATCCTGGATTTCCTCTAAAGAAGTCTCAGTCTTAAGAGACTCCGCCAGAGCATCGATCCAATAAGCTACTGCACTAGTTACCGTAACGATGCACGCAGCCGGTTGCAATAGTAAACCTTGGTGAACATAGATCTTTTTAAGTAGACCCTCCAACCTTTTGTCCATAGGGTATTTAAAGGCACAACTATCCTCAATAGGAATAGTAGATTGCTTGGCTAAGGTAGAGATAGCCCCTTCCACCTTAGGAACCGTTTGCCAAGGTTCCTTGACAGCGTCAGCTATAGGAAACATCATTTTGAAAATAGGAGGGGGAGAGAAGGGAATACCTGGTCTATCCCATTCCTTAGAAATAATCTCTGAAGTTCGCTTGGGAACTGGAAAAACATCTGAGTAAGAAGGAACCTCTAAGTATTTGTCTAACTTACTCAATTTCTCAGGAACCACAACTACCGTGGATTCACAGTTGTCCAAAGTCACTAAAACCTCCCTGAGTAACAGACGGAGGTGTTCTAGTTTAAACCTGAAAGAAACAACTTCTGAATCAGTCAAAGGTAAGGAACTCCCCGAGTCTGAAATTTCACCTTCCGATAGAACCTCCATACCCTCCATCTCAGATCCCTGAGAGGGTATATCCGAGATTGCCACCATAGCATCAGAAACTTCATTGACCAAATAGTTGTCCTTACTTTTACGTTTGCCTTGAAGTATAGGAAAGGCAGACAACGCATCAGAAAGCGTAGAAGACATAACCGCAGCTATGTCTTTTAACGTAACTGCAGTAGAAGCTAGAGAAGAAGTACAGGGCACTGTTTGAGCGGGCATTAAAGTGTGGGATGGTTGGGGAGAAAGCTGCGGCAAACTCTGAATCTCATCATTAGATTTCTGAGAATTATCTGCCTTTGAAAAATTTTGTTCATTAAATTTTTTTTCTCTATAACTTAAAGCCCTCTCAATACATGAGGGACAAAAAGGAATTGGTGGTTCCACATTAGCATCCAAACACATGGAGCAAGTAAAATTTTGCACTGCATCTAAATCCATACTACAATACAAAAGAAAATATAATTTTTCTGTTTTTTTTTCTTTTTTATATCGATACTGTCACTTTAAAAAACATTAAATTATATCAGAAATATAGGGAATCAAATTATCAATAAAGTATTTGATGGTAGAAAATTATGCTTGAATTATCAATAAGGTATTTGATGGCAGCAAGGGTTTGAAAAACAAAAAACGTTACTGTGACTTTAAAAAAATAAACCGTATCTTTTTTACTGAGGAACCGAAAAAAATCTTCCAGCAGTTAAATAATAATATTAACAGACACCTATACACCTCAGCAACTCTGCTCAGGTGCCTACCTGCCCACAAACTCGCTGCTTGACCGGATACTCAATGTCCTCCTTATGGTGAGAAAAACGATCCGGACACTCAGAAAAAACATAAACGCTACAACCGTTTGTCTGATTATTTTAATACGACATGCGGTAGTAGAGCTATGTGTATAACAACCACCTCAGCCGGCTAAACACTGCACACTGAACTACAGAAGTGCGCAAAAATGAGGCCCCGCCCATCGTGGGCATAAACACAGTACTCACAAACGGATAAAAAATAAATAAGACCCGTAGCCATCATGAATGTTAAAAGAATAAAAATAAACTTTCTATAAGTAGATAGCTTTCTCCCAGCCCCAGTGCCAGTACTCGTAGCTGTCAATTTAAACCCTTTATACAAGAAGGGATAACGTCCCCACATAAGAAGCCTTAAAATAATCTTATGTTCAAAACAAGCTTAAGTGCCCACTTTAATCTGAGTCTTTTGCTCCCCAGAATGAATAAAGTCAGCACTTACCTTAAATGCTGTCCGACAGCAGGACAGTCCAGCAGGTGTAAGGGGTCCTCTCCCTCCCATAGCCCTGTGGAAAAAGATTAGCCTGAGTTAACTGTGCTTAGGCTATCTGGAATAGGGCAGCAAATATGTATAGGAGGCGCAGTGAGAATTATGTCCCACCAGTTCCTATTGCTCTAAAGCCACCAAAAGCTCTACTGTAGAGAATGAAAAGGTCTAGGCTACACCCTGGAACAAAGCAGCACACTCTGGCACTACTTTAAAAATAATAAACTCTTGATTGAAGAATCTAATCTAACACCTCACTTTGCCTCTTCCTATCACTAACGTAGGCAAAGAGAATGACTGGAGTGGGAGGGAAGGGAGGAGCTATATATAGCAGCTCTGCTGTGGTGCTCTTTGCCTCCTCCTGCTGACCAGGAGGCGTAATCCCACAAGTAAGGATGAAATCCGTGGACTCATCGTGTCTTTAAAAAGAAAAACACGTTAATAAAACTTAAAGACAAAGAACAGCAAAAAAAATAAAGGTGTATACAAGATATCCAGAGGGCCTCTGCTGCCCACAATGAAAACAAAACATGAATATTAAAGAAAATGCCTGCGTTAATGTCCCCAGGCTATGGTGTACTTAAACTATATGTACTTGCTAAAAAATACTTACCTGACAGGCACCCACTCTACCGTGCTTACCATCTGCAGAAAGGACTCCAGTAGAAAGCCTATCCAGTGCTGAACACGTGACAGCAGAGTGTGGAGTATAACGACGACCCAACAGGAGGAAGCTTAAGGACCAGTTCCCTCCACATCTGTGGTAGGCCAATGACTAACTCCTCACTGGGTGAAATTGTCTAAAACTCTCTTCTCTCCCAAACAGCAGCTCTCTGTGGGGAAAATGGGCTTTAAACTGAGAGTCCCTCTTAAAGAAAGCATCTGCAGCACTTCAATTCTTCACCTTCCTCCTGTGTGGGCAAAGATAGCACTAGTTTAAGGGTGAGGTAGGGGAATTTAAGTGCTCTTGGAGTGTTGGTAAAACTTTATTTACAACGCTGGAGTCTTCATAAACAACAGCATTATCCGTTTAATAAATCAATAATGTAACTTATTAAACGGATACTGCTGTTGTTAATGAAGACTCCAGCGTACTGAATAAAGTTCCTATTATTCGCATAACCCTGTGAGTACTTTCCATTTAGTGCATCCCTATTTTCTGGCTGTACTGCCTACGCGGGGTCCTCCTTTCCTGAGGTTTTATGTCTCAAGTAGAAGCAGAGGAGAAAAGCCCGACTGATACATATCCCTTAGGATTTTTATACGGTCCGAAAGACACTGGGGCTGGCTGCGTTTTTAAAAAAAAAGGTAAGTTTGTTTGTTATAGGTTTATTATTTTCATAACATTGGTAAATATTGTACTTAGTGTATAAGCCTGTATCTTTTCTATAGTGGAATTCCCAGGTGTAATGGCTTGTGGACTCTCATCACCTCTATGAAATAAATGCACATGAGTGGATTCCCTTTTTCACATTATAGTTGTATTAATGATGCTTCAGTAAGAACTATCGCTGTTTCAGTGACATACACACATATACTATCTCATTCAAACACTATCAGAGACCAAGCAGTGGTGTGCGCTCTATGTCCATTTAATATAATCATATAAACTATACCACTCTATTCATAAAGCATACGGTCTCCTTAATTCATTAGGAACACTCTGCCCACACAAGATGATCTAAGTATGACAAGGTCCAACAAATATTTTTTATGAAGTGGATTTTTAGCTTGAGAAATGTTTATCTTACTTTGCAGGTTCTGAATGTAAAGCAGAGACACATACATTTTAAGATAAGGTCGAAAATATGTTGTGTGATTTGTCTCCATGTTGGTATTTGATCACTGGGCCCTAAGACAGGATTCTTACTAGCGGTGTGCACGACACATAGTAAAGTTGTATTTATTAAACTATCTTGTACTGAAACAAAAGACAGCATTGTATAAACCATTTTTTACGCTCCCCCTAGATTATGCATGCCATGGGCTCTAGTTATCAAGCCGTCAACCGCAAATACGCTGGAATTCCGCAGCGTATTTGTGGCGAGGCTGATTCGCCATAGTTATCAAACCCTACAGACCGGCAAAAGTAGAATCTAGTGACGTAACATACGATCCTGCGGACTCAGTCCGACACAGATCGATGCTTACGTCACAACAGATGTTCAGAACGCAAGTTCGGCACAATCTGACTACTTTTGGAAGTTAACAAACTACAACCAGGTATGCTCGGCACTATTCCGGGCCAGCATATCTGGTTTTCAATCCGCCGCCCTGGAGGCGGCGGATCCCATAGGAATCAATGGGAGTCTGACAGCAGCGAGAGCTCATGTTAGCTGCTGCCCGATATCCCATTGATTCCTAGGGGAAGTGTCTGCACCTAACACCCTAACATGTACCCCGAGTCTAAACACCCCTAATCTGCCCCCCCTACACGCCGCCACCTACATTATACTTATTAACCCCTAAACCGCCACTCCCGAACCCCGCCGCAACTATAATACATTTATTAACCCCTAAACCACCACTCCCTGACCCCGCAACTATAATAAATTTATTAACCCCTAAACCGCCGCTCCCAGACCCCGCCGCCACCTACATTATACCTATTAACCTCTAATCTGCTGCCCCTATACCGCCACCACCTACATAAAGTTATTAACCCCTATCCTGCCGATCCCGGCAATTGTTTAACCCCTAAACCGTCACTCCCGGAACCCACTGCCACCTACATTACATTTATTAACCCCTAATCTGCCCCCCCTACACCGCCGCCACCTACATTATATCTATTAACCCCTAAACCTAAGTCTAACCCTAACCCCCCCTAACTTAAATATTAAATTAATCTAAATAAATATTTCTATAATTAAATAAATTATTCCTATTTAAAACTAAATACTTACCTATAAAATAAACCCTAAGATAGCTACAATATAACTAATAATTACATTGTAGCTATTTTAGGGGTTATTTTTATTTTACAGGCAACTTTGCATTTATTTTAACTAGGTACAATAGCTATTAAATAGTTATTAACTATTTAATAACTACCTAGTTAAAATAAAGACACATTTACCTGTAAAATAAATCCTAACCTAAGTTACAATTACACCTAACACTATACTACCATTAAATAAATTAAATTAATTAATTAAATACAATTACCTACAATTAAATAAAAATACCTAAAATTAACTAAAGTACAAAAAAACAAAACTCTAAATTACAGAAAATAAAAAAAATTACAATAAGTTTAAACTAATTACACCTAATCTAAGACCCCTAATAAAATAAAAAATCCCCCCAAAATAATAAAATTCCCTACCCTAAACTAAATTACAAATAGTCCTTAAAAGGGCTTTTTGTGGGGCATTGCCCCAAAGTAATCAGCTATTTTACCTGTAAAAAAAGATATACAACCCCCCCAACATTAAAACCCACTACCCACACCGAACCTAACTCTAAAACCCACCCAAACCGCCCTTAAAAAAAACTAACACTACCCCATTGAAGATCACCCTACCTTGAACCGTCGTCACCCAGCCGGGCCTAAGTCCTCAACGAATCCAGGCGAAGTGGTCCTCCAGATGGGCAGAAGTCTTCATCCAATCCGGCCAGAAGAGCTCCTCCAGATGGGCAGTAATCTTCATCCAAGCGGCATCTTCTATCTTCTTCCATCCGGCGAGGAGCGGCACCTTCTTGAAGACATCCGACGCAGAGCATCCATCGATCCCGGCGACTAAACGAAGAATGACGGTTCCTTTAAATGACGTCATCCAAGATGGCGTCCCTTGAATTCCGATTGGCTAATAGGATTCTATCAGCCAATCGGAATTAAGGTTCCAATCAGCCAATAGAATGTGAGGTCAATCCGAGTGGCTGATTGGATCAGCCAATCGGATTGAACTTCAATACGATTGGCTGATTTCATCAGCCAATCAGATTTTTCCTACCTTAATTCCGATTGGCTGATAGAATCCCATCAGCCAATCGGAATTCAAGGGACGCCATCTTGGATGACATCATTTAAAGGAACCGTCATTCTTCGTTTAGTCGTCGGGATCAATGGATGCTCCACGTTGGATGTCTGAAGACGGCTCAAGGTAGGGTGATCTTCAATGGGGTAGTGTTAGGTTTTTTTAAGGGGGGTTTGGGTGGGTTTTAGAGTTAGGTTGGGTGTGGGTGGTGGGTTTTAATGTTGGGGTGTTGTATATCTTTTTTACAGGTAAAAGAGCTGATTACTTTGGGGCAATGCCCCGCAAATAGCCCTTTTAAGGGCTATTTGTAATTTAGTTTAGGGAAGGGAATTTTATTATTTTGGGGGATTTTTTTATTTTATTAGGGGGCTTAGATGAGGTGTAATCAGTTTAAACTTCTTGTAATTTTTTTTATTTTCTGTAATTTAGAGGGTTTTTTTGTACTTTAGTTAATTTTAGGTATTTTTATTTAATTGTAGGTAATTGTATTTAATTAATTTAATGGTAGTATAGTGTTAGGTGTAATTGTAACTTAGGTTAGGATTTATTTTACAGGTAAATGTGTCTTTATTTTAACTAGGTAGCTATTAAATAGTTAATAACTATTTAATAGCTATTGTACCTAGTTAAAATAAATACAAAATTGCCTGTAAAATAAAAATAAACCCCAAGCTAGCTACAATGTAACTATTAGTTATATTGTAGCTATCTTAGGGTTTATTTTATAGGTAAGCATTTAGTTTTAATTAGGAATAATTTATTTAATTATAGGAATATTTATTTAGATTTATTTAAATAATTTTTACGTTAAGGGGGTTAGGGTTAGACCTAAGTTTAGGGGTTAATAGATATAATTTAGGTGGCGGCGGTGTGGGGGGGAGCAGATTAGGGGTTAATAAGTATAAGGTAGGTGGCGGTGGGCTCCGGGAGCGACAGTTTAGGGGTTAAACATTTTATTTAGTTGCAGCGGGGTTCGGGATCGCAGGATAGGGGTTAATAACTGTATGTAGGTGGCGGCGGTATAGGGGGCGGAAGATTAGGGGTTAATATGTATAATGTAGGTGGCGGCAGTGTCCGGGAGCGGCGGTTTAGGGGTTCATCTATTTATTATAGTTGCGGCGGTTTAGGGGTTAATAAGTTTATTTAGTTGCGGGGGGCTCCGGCGGCGGTATAGGGGGTAAAACAGTATAGTTTAGTGTGGGTGCTTAGTGACAAGCTAGCAAGAAAGCTGTAAAAAAGCAGAAGAGCAGCGAGATCGATGACTGTTAGTTAGCAACAGTCCGCAGCTCATCGCCCCGTACTTGGTGAGCGGCTTTTTGACAGCTTTCTTGATAAATTTGGAGAACATATTCAGGTCAGTGGCGGTGATGTTAGGCGAGCGTATTGGAGCCGCCGAATGCTTGAAAGTAGATGGCTTGATAAGTGGAGGCCCATGTGTGCACACAATAGTCATTGGGGAACAAATACCTTATATATATTCCATTATTATAATGCATTAGTATTACATTTGACCTAATACATGTGACCTGGAAATTACTATGTTGGACTTGGATGGAGGATCTACTGCTCAAAATTAATCACTGGTATTTCATAATCTGTAAAGTAAGTTCAAAATGGAACAAACTCAATGGGACACTGCAAACAACTGGTGTAAGATTATAAATAGTAGTAATCCTTATTTAAGTACTGTATGTGTCTAAGCAAGGAGACGTAACGTGTGACTGCTGAGCCAGAATATAGATTACTGTGTATTTAACTGGCCAAGTGAAGCCGTGCTGAGGAAGAACAGATAACAGCATGATGTGTGTGCCGTACTAATGCTACTGAGCATCCCAGAGAAGAAATCGTCATGAGATTTACAAAGGGGAACGGCCCCAAAACGGCTATGTTTGTTTAATAAAGAGTCTTCACATGTTAACCCAGAAGTGCTACACTCTTCTTTTTTTGTTCAAATGGTGTAATGTTTGTTTTATTTCTCTGTGAACATTGCTTCCCCCAAAAATCAGTTTTGTCACTAGCATCTAATTTAATAAATGTGTATTTAGATGAGAATGTGATATTCTTTCTTATGGGTAATCCAAGGAGTGGGTGGATCTAAGTATGGACTGTGCAAGTAATGTCTGCAACTGGGTGTGCACATGAGTTTTATACTGCCACCTGCCCTCTACTCTCTCTGGGCCTGGTTCTCTAAAACTTTCTGGTAGGGCAAAGATTCTATAAGATAGAAACAAAGAATTTGATGGTAGGTAAGAACCAAAAAGGACCATCAAGTCTACACTTATTACATGTTACATATTAATTAGGATAGCCTTATGTATGTCCCATCAAGTCTATACATATTACATGTTACTTATTGCTTAGTATAGCCCTATGTATGTCCCATCAAGTCTACACATATTATATGTTACTTATTACTCAGTATAGCCTTATGCATGTCCCATCAAGTCTACACATATTACATGTTACTTATTACTTAGTATAACCTTATGCATGTCCCATCAAGTCTACACATATTACATGTTACTTATTACTTAGTATAGCCTTATGCATGTCCCATCAAGTCTACACATATTACATGTTACTGTATTCTTAGGATAGCCTTATGTATGTCCCATCAAGTCTACACATATTACATGTGACTTATTACTTAGGATAGCCCTATGTATGTCCCATCAAGTCTACACATATTACATGTTACTGTATTCTTAGGATAGCCTTATGTATGTCCCATCAAGTCTACACATATTACATGTTACTTATTACTTAGTATAGCCTTATGCATGTCCAATCAAGTCTACACATATTATATGTTACTTATTACTTAGTATAGCCTTAGGTATGTCACATCAAGTCTACACATATTACATGTTACTTATTACTTAGTATAGCCTTATGTATGTCACATCGAGTCTACACATAATACATGTTATTTATTACTTAGTATAGCCTTATGTATGTCACATCAAGTCTATACATATTATATATTACTTATTACTTAGTATAGCCTTATGTATGTCCCATCAAGTCTACACATATTACATGTTACTTATTACTTAGTATAGCCTTATGCATGTCCAATCAAGTCTACACATATTATATGTTACTTATTACTTAGTATAGCCTTATGTATGTCACATCAAGTCTACACATATTACATGTTACTTATTACTTAGTATAGCCTTATGTATGTCACATCGAGTCTACACATAATACATGTTACTTATTACTTAGTATAGCCTCATGTATGTCACATCAAGTCTATACATATTATATGTTACTTATTACTTAGTATAGCCTTATGTATGTCCCATCAAGTCTACACATATTACATGTTACTTATTACTTAGTATAGCCTTATGCATGTCCCATCAAGTTTACACATATTACATGTTACTTATTACTTAGTATAGCCTTATGCATGTCCCATCAAGTCTACACATATTACATGTTACTGATTACTTAGTATAGCCCTATGTATGTCTAATCAAGTCTACACATATTACATGTTACTTATTACTTAGTATAGCCTTATGCATCTTCAATCAAGTCTACACATATTACAGGTTACTTATTACTTAGGATAGCCTTATGTATGTCACATCAAGTCTACAGATATTATATGTCACTTATTACTTAGTATAGCCTTATGTATGTCCCACCAAGTCTACACATATTACATGTTACTGATTACTTAGTATAGCCCTATGCATGTCCTATCAAGTCTACACATATTACGTGTTACTTAATACTTAGTATAACCTTATGTATGTCCCATCAAGTCTACACATATTACATGTTACTTATTACTTAGTATAGCCTTATGAATGTCCTATCAAGTTTACACATATTACATGTTACTTATTACTTAGTATTGCCTTATGCATGTCCTATCAAGTCTACACATATTATATGTTAGTTATTACTTAGTATAGCCTTATGTATGTCCCATCAAGTCTACACATATTACATGTTACTTATTACTTAGTATAACCTTATGTATGTCCCATCAAGTCTACACATATTACATGTTACTTATTACTTAGTATAGCCTTATGCATGTCCCATCAAGTCTACACATATTACATGTTACTTATTACTTAGTATAGCCTTATGTATGTCCCATCAAGTCTACACATATTACATGTTACTTATTACTTAGTATAGCCTTATGTATGTCCCATCAAGTCTACACATATTACATGTTACTTATTACTTAGTATAGCCTTATGTATGTCCCATCAAGTCTACACATATTACAGTTACTTATTACTTAGTATAGCCTTATGTATGTCCCATCAAGTCTACACATATTACATGTTACTTATTACTTAGTATAGCCTTATGTATGTCCCATCAAGTCTACACATATTACACGTTACTTATTACTTAGTATAGCCTTATGTATGTCCCATCAAGTCTACACATATTACATGTTACTTATTACTTAGTATAGCCTTATGTATGTCCCATCAAGTCTACACATATTACATGTTACTTATTACTTAGTATAGCCTTATGTATGTCCCATCAAGTCTACACATATTACATGTTACTGTTTCCTTAGGATAGCCTTATGCATGTCCCATCAAGTCTACACATATTACATGTTACTTATTACTTAGGATAGCCTTATGCATGTCCCATCAAGTCTACACATATTACATGTACTTATTACTTAGGATAGCCTTATGCATGTCCCATCAAGTCTACACATATTACATGTTACTTATTACTTAGTATAACCTTATGCATGTCCCATCAAGTCTACACATATTACATGTTACTTATTACTTAGTATAGCCTTATGCATGTCCCATCAAGTCTACACATATTACATGTTACTTATTACTTAGGATAGCCTTATGCATGTCCCATCAAGTCTACACATATTACATGTTACTTATTACTTATGATAGCCTTATGCATGTCCCATCAAGTCTACACATATTACATGTTACTTATTACTTAGTATAGCCTTATGTATGTCCCATCAAGTCTACACATATTACATGTTACTTATTACTTAGTATAGCCTTATGTATGTCCCATCAAGTCTACACATATTACATGTTACTTATTACTTAGTATAGCCTTATGTATGTCCCATCAAGTCTACACATATTACATGTTACTTATTACTTAGGATAGCCTTATGTATGTCCCATCAAGTCTACACATATTACATGTTACTTATTACTTAGGATAGCCTTATGTATGTCCCATCAAGTCTACACATATTACATGTTACTTATTACTTAGTATAGCCTTATGTATGTCCCATCAAGTCTACACATATTACATGTTACTTATTACTTAGTATAGCCTTATGCATGTCCCATCAAGTCTACACATATTACATGTTACTTATTACTTAGTATAGCCTTATGTATGTCCCATCAAGTCTACACATATTACATGTTACTTATTACTTAGTATAGCCTTATGTATGTCCCATCAAGTCTACACATATTACATGTTACTTATTACTTAGTATAGCCTTATGTATGTCACATCAAGTCTACACATATTATATGTTACTTATTACTTAGTATAGCCTTATGTATGTCCCATCAAGTCTACACATATTACATGTTACTTATTACTTAGTATAGCCTTATGCATGTCCCATCAAGTCTACACATATTACATGTTACTTATTACTTAGTATAGCCTTATGTATGTCCCATCAAGTCTACACATATTACATGTTACTTATTACTTAGTATAGCCTTATGTATGTCCCATCAAGTCTACACATATTACATGTTACTTATTACTTAGTATAGCCTTATGCATGTCCCATCAAGTCTACACATATTACATGTTACTTATTACTTAGTATAGCCTTATGTATGTCCCATCAAGTCTACACATATTACATGTTACTTATTACTTAGTATAGCCTTATGTATGTCCCATCAAGTCTACACATATTACATGTTACTTATTACTTAGTATAGCCTTATGCATGTCCCATCAAGTCTACACATATTACATGTTACTTATTACTTAGTATAGCCTTATGCATGTCCCATCAAGTCTACACATATTACATGTTACTTATTACTTAGTATAGCCTTATGTATGTCCAATCAAGTCTACACATATTACATGTTACTTATTACTTAGTATAGCCTTATGCATGTCCTATCAAGTCTACACATATTACATGTTACTTATTACTTAGTATAGCCTTATGTATGTCCCATCAAGTCTACACATATTACATGTTACTTATTACTTAGTATAGCCTTATGCATGTCCCATCAAGTCTACACATATTACATGTTACTTATTACTTAGTATAGCCTTATGCATGTCCTATCAAGTCTACACATATTACATGTTACTTATTACTTAGTATAGCCTTATGTATGTCCCATCAAGTCTACACATATTACATGTTACTTATTACTTAGTATAGCCTTATGCATGTCCCATCAAGTCTACACATATTACATGTTACTTATTACTTAGTATAGCCTTATGTATGTCCCATCAAGTCTACACATATTACATGTTACTTATTACTTAGTATAGCCTTATGAATGTCCCATCAAGTCTACACATATTACATGTTACTTATTACTTAGTATAGCCTTATGTATGTCCCATCAAGTCTACACATATTACATGTTACTTATTACTTAGTATAGCCTTATGCATGTCCCATCAAGTCTACACATATTACATGTTACTTATTACTTAGTATAGCCTTATGCATGTCCCATCAAGTCTACACATATTACATGTTACTTATTACTTAGTATAACCTTATGTATGTCCCATCAAGTCTACACATATTACATGTTACTTATTACTTAGTATAGCCTTATGTATGTCCCATCAAGTCTACACATATTACATGTTACTTATTACTTAGTATAGCCTTATGTATGTCCCATCAAGTCTACACATATTACATGTTACTTATTACTTAGTATAGCCTTATGTATGTCCCATCAAGTCTACACATATTACATGTTACTTATTACTTAGTATAACCTTATGCATGTCCCATCAAGTCTACACATATTACATGTTACTTATTACTTAGTATAACGTTATGCATGTCCCATCAAGACTAAACATATTACATGTTACTTATTACTTAGTATAACCTTATGCATGTCCCTTTAAGACTACACATATTACATGTTACTTATTACTTAGTATAACCTTATGTATGTCCCATCAAGTCTACACATATTATTGTTACTTATTACTTAGGATATCCTTATGTATGTCCCATCAAGTCTACACATATTACATGTTACTTATTACTTAGTATAGCCTTATGCTTGTCTTATAGCCCATCAAGTCTACACATATTACATGTTACTTATTACTTATGATAGCCTTATGCATGTCCCATCAAGTCTACACATATTACATGTTACTTATTACTTAGGATAGCCTTATGCATGTCCCATCAAGTCTACACATATTACATGTTACTTATTACTTAGTATAACCTTATGCATGTCCCATCAAGTCTACACATATTACATGTTACTGTTTCCTTAGGATAGCCTTATGTATGCCCCATCAAGTCTACAAATATTACATGATACTTATTACTAAGTATAGCCTTATGTATGTCCCATCAAGTCTACACATATTACATGTTACTGTTTCCTTAGGATAGCCTTATGTATGCCCCATCAAATCTACACATATTACAGGTTACTTATTACTTAGGATAGCCTTATGCATGTCCTATCAAGTCTACACATATCACATGCTACTTATTACTTAGGATAGCCTTATGCATGTCCTATCAAGTCTACACATATTACATGTTACTTATTACTTAGTATAACCTTATGCATGTCCCATCAAGTCTAAACATATTACATGTTACTTATTACTTAGTATAGCCTTATGCATGTCCCATCAAGTCTACACATATTACATGTTACTTATTACTTAGTATAACCTTATGTATGTCCCATCAAGTCTACACATACTACATGTTACTTATTACTTAGTATAGCCTTATGTATGTCCCATCAAGTCTACACATATTACATGTTACTTATTACTTAGTATAGCCTTATGTATGTCCCATCAAGTCTACACATATTACTGTTACTTATTACTTAGTATAGCCTTATGTATGTCCCATCAAGTCTACACATATTACTGTTACTTATTACTTAGTATAGCCTTATGTATGTCCCATCAAGTCTACACATATTACTGTTACTTATTACTTAGTATAGCCTTATGCATGTCCCATCAAGTCTACACATATTACATGTTACTTATTACTTAGTATAACCTTATGCATGTCCCATCAAGTCTACACATATTACATGTTACTTATTACTTAGTATAGCCTTATGCATGTCCCATCAAGTCTACACATATTACATGTTACTTATTACTTAGTATAGCCTTATGTATGTCCCATCAAGTCTACACATATTACATGTTACTTATTACTTAGTATAACCTTATGCATGTCTCATCAAGTCTACACATATTACATGTTACTTATTACTTAGTATAGCCTTATGCATGTCCCATCAAGTCTATACATATTACATGTTACTTATTACTTAGTATAACCTTATGCATGTCCCATCAAGTCTACACATATTACATGTTACTTATTACTTAGTATAACCTTATGTATGTCCCATCAAGTCTACACATATTACTGTTACTTATTACTTAGTATAGCCTTATGTATGTCCCATCAAGTCTACACATATTACATGTTACTTATTACTTAGTATAGCCTTATGCATGTCCCATCAAGTCTACACATATTACATGTTACTTATTACTTAGTATAACCTTATGCATGTCCCATCAAGTCTACACATATTACATGTTACTTATTACTTAGGATAGCCTTATGCATGTCCCATCAAGTCTACACATATTACATGTTACTTATTACTTAGTATAACCTTATGCATGTCCCATCAAGTCTACACATATTACATGTTACTTATTACTTAGTATAGCCTTATGCATGTCCCATCAAGTCTACACATATTACATGTTACTTATTACTTAGTGTAGCCTTATGCATGTCCTATCAAGGCTACACATATTACATGTTACTTATTACTTAGTATAGCCTTATGTATGTCCCATCAAGTCTACACATATTACATGTTACTTATTACTTAGTATAGCCTTATGTATGTCCCATCAAGTCTACACATATTACATGTTACTTATTACTTAGTATAGCCTTATGTATGTCCTATCAAGTCTACACATATTACTGTTACTTATTACTTAGTATAGCCTTATGCATGTCCCATCAAGTCTACACATATTACTGTTACTTATTACTTAGTATAGCCTTATGCATGTCCCATCAAGTCTACACATATTACATGTTACTTATTACTTAGTATAGCCTTATGTATGTCACATGAAGTCTACACATATTACATGTTACTTATTACTTAGTATAACCTTATGAATGTCCCATCAAGTCTACACATATTACATGTTACTTATTAATTAGGATAGCCTTATGTATGTCCCATCAAGTCTAAACATATTACATGTTACTTATTACTTAGTATAGCCTTATGCATGTCCCATCAAGTCTACACATATTACATGTTACTTATTACTTAGTATAGCCTTATGCATGTCCCATCAAGTCTACACATATTACATGTTACTTATTACTTAGTATAGCCTTATGTATGTCCCATCAAGTCTACACATATTACATGTTACTTATTACTTAGTATAGCCTTATGTATGTCCCATCAAGTCTACACATATTACATGTTACTTATTACTTAGTATAGCCTTATGTATGTCCCATCAAGTCTACACATATTACATGTTACTTATTACTTAGTATAGCCTTATGCATGTCCCATCAAGTCTACACATATTACATGTTACTTATTACTTAGTATAGCCTTATGTATGTCCCATCAAGTCTACACATATTACATGTTACTTATTACTTAGTATAGCCTTATGCATGTCCCATCAAGTCTACACATATTACATGTTACTTATTACTTAGTATAGCCTTATGTATGTCCCATCAAGTCTACACATATTACATGTTACTTATTACTTAGTATAGCCTTATGTATGTCCCATCAAGTCTACACATATTACATGTTACTTATTACTTAGTATAGCCTTATGTATGTCCCATCAAGTCTACACATATTACATGTTACTTATTACTTAGTATAGCCTTATGTATGTCCCATCAAGTCTACACATATTACATGTTACTTATTACTTAGTATAACCTTATGCATGTCCCATTAAGACTACACATATTACATGTTACTTATTACTTAGTATAACCTTATGTATGTCCCATCAAGTCTACACATATTATTGTTACTTATTACTTAGGATAGACTTATGTATGTCCCATCAAGTCTACACATATTATTGTTACTTATTACTTAGGATATCCTTATGTATGTCCCATCAAGTCTACACATATTACATGTTACTTATTACTTAGGATATCCTTATGTATGTCCCATCAAGTCTACACATATTACTTGTTACTTATTACTTAGGATAGCCTTATGTATGTCCCATGAAGACTACACATATTACATGTTACTTATTACTTAGTATAGCCTTACGTATGTCCCATCAAAACTACACATATTACATGTTACTTATTACTTAGTATAACCTTATGTATGTCCCATCAAGTCTACACATATTATTGTTACTTATTACTTAGGGTATCCTTATGTATGTCCCATCAAGTCTACACATATTATTGTTACTTATTACTTAGGATATCCTTATGTATGTCCCATCAAGTCTACACATATTACTTGTTACTTATTACTTAGGATAGCCTTATGTATGTCCCATGAAGACTACACATATCACATGCTACTTATTACTTAGGATAGCCTTACGTATGTCCCATCAAAACTACACATATTACATGTTACTTATTACTTAGTATAGCCTTATGTATGTCCCATCAAGACTACACATTTTACATGTTACTTATTAATTAGGATAGCCTTATGTATGTCCCATCAAGTCTACAAATATTACATGTTACTTATTAATTAGGATAGCCTTATGTATGTCCCATCAAGTCTACAAATATTACATGTTACTTATTACTTAGTATAACCTTATGTATGTCCCATCAAGTCTACACATATTACTGTTACTTATTACTTAGTATAACCTTATGTATGTCACATCAACTCTACACATATTACATGTTACTTATTACTTAGTATAGCCTTATGTATGTCCCATCAAGACTACACATATTACATGTTACTTATTACTTAGTATAGCCTTATGTATGTCCCATCAAGACTACACATATTACATGTTACTTATTACTTAGGATAGCCTTATGTATGTCCCATCAAGACTACACATATTACATGTTACTTATTACTTAGTATAGCCTTATGTATGTCCCATCAAGACTACACATATTACATGTTACTTATTACTTAGGATAGCCTTATGTATGTCCCATCAAGACTACACATATTACATGTTACTTATTACTTAGGATAGCCTTATGCATGTCTTATCAAGTCTACACATATTACATGTTACTTATTACTTAGTATAACCTTATGTATGTCCCATCAAGTCTACACATATTACTTGTTACTTATTACTTAGGATAGCCTTATGTATGTCCCATCAAGACTACACATATTACATGTTACTTATTACTTAGTATAACCTTATGCATGTCTTATCAAGTCTACACATATTACATGTTACTTATTACTTAGTATAGCCTTATGTATGTCCCATCAAGTCTACACATATTGCATGTTACTTATTACTTAGTATAACCTTATGTATGTCCCATCAAGTCTACACATATTACATGTTACTTATTACTTAGTATAGCCTTATACATGTCCCATCAAGTCTACACATATTACATGTTACTTATTACTTAGTGTAGCCTTATACATGTCCCATCAAGTCTACACATATTACATGTTACTTATTACTTAGTATAACCTTATGTATGTCCCATAAAGACTACACATATTACATGTTACTTATTACTTAGTATAACCTTATATATGTCCCATCAAGTCTACACATATTACATGTTACTTATTACTTAGTGTAGCCTTATACATGTCCCATCAAGTCTACACATATTACATGTTACTTATTACTTAGTATAACCTTATGTATGTCCTATCAAGTCTACACATATTACATGTTACTTATTACTTAGTATAGCCTTATGCATGTCCCATCAAGTCTATACATATTACATGTTACTTATTACTTAGGATAGCCTTATACATGTCCCATCAAGTCTACACATATTACAGGTTACTTATTACTTAGTATAGCCTTATGCATGTCCCATCAAGTCTACACATATTACATGTTACTTATTACTTAGTATAACCTTATGCATGCCCCATCAAGTCTACACATATTACATGTTACTTATTACTTAGAATAGCCTTATGCACGTCCCATCAAGTCTACACATATTACATGTTACTTATTATTTAGGATAGCTTTATGCATGTCCCATCAAGTCTACACATATTACATGTTACTTATTACTTAGGATAGCCTTATGCACGTCCCATCAAGACTACACATATTACATGTTACTTATTACTTAGTATAACCTTATGCATGTCCCATCAAGTCTACACATATTACATGTTACTTATTACTTAGGATAGCCTTATGCATGTCCCATCAAGTCTAAACATATTACATGTTACTGTTTTCTTAGGATAGCCTTATGCATGTCCCATCAAGTCTACACATATTACATTTTACTTATTACTTAGGATAGCCTTATGCATGTCCCATCAAGTCTACACATATTACATGTTACTTATTACTTAGTATAGCCTTATGCATGTCAGATCAAGTCTACATATATTACATGTTACTTATTATTTAGTATAACCTTATGTATGTCCCATCAAGTCTACACATATTACGTGTTACTTATTACTTAGTATAACCTTATGTATGTCCCATCAAGTCTACACATATTACGTGTTACTTATTACTTAGTATAACCTTATGTATGTCCCATCAAGTCTACACATATTACGTGTTACTTATTACTTAGGATAGCCCTATGTATGTCACATCAAGTCTACACATATTACGTGTTACTTATTACTTAGAATAACCTTATGTATGTCCCATCAAGTCTACACATATTACGTGTTACTTATTACTTAGTATAACCTTATGTATGTCCCATCAAGTCTACACATATTACGTGTTACTTATTACTTAGTATAACCTTATGTATGTCCCATCAAGTCTACACATATTACGTGTTACTTATTACTTAGGATAGCCCTATGTATGTCACATCAAGTCTACACATATTACATGTTACTTATTACTTAGTATAGCCTTATGTATGTCCCATCAAGTCTACACATATTACATGTTACTCATTACTTAGTATAGCCTTATGCATGTCTTATCAAGTCTACACATATTACATGTTACTTATTACTTAGTATAACCTTATGTATGTCCCATCAAGTCTACACATATTACGTGTTACTTATTACTTAGTATAACCTTATGTATGTCCCATCAAGTCTACACATATTACGTGTTACTTATTACTTAGTATAACCTTATGTATGTCCCATCAAGTCTAAACATATTGCATGTTACTTATTACTTAGTATAGCCATATGCATGTCCCATCAAGTCTACACATATTACATGTTACTTATTACTTAGTATAACCTTATGTATGTCACATCAAGTCTACACATATTACATGTTACTCATTACTTAGTATAGCCTTATGCATGTCTTATCAAGTCTACACATATTACATGTTACTTATTACTTAGTATAACCTTATGTATGTCCCATCAAGTCTACACATATTACTTGTTACTTATTACTTAGGATAGCCTTATGTATGTCCCATCAAGACTACACATATTACATGTTACTTATTACTTAGTATAACCTTATGCATGTCTTATCAAGTCTACACATATTACATGTTACTTATTACTTAGTATAGCCTTATGTATGTCCCATCAAGTCTACACATATTGCATGTTACTTATTACTTAGTATAACCTTATGTATGTCCCATCAAGTCTACACATATTACATGTTACTTATGACTTAGTATAGCCTTATACATGTCCCATCAAGTCTACACATATTACATGTTACTTATTACTTAGTGTAGCCTTATACATGTCCCATCAAGTCTACACATATTACATGTTACTTATTACTTAGTATAATCTTATGTATGTCCCATCAAGACTACACATATTACATGTTACTTATTACTTAGTATAACCTTATATATGTCTCATCAAGTCTACACATATTACATGTTACTTATTACTTAGTGTAGCCTTATACATGTCCCATCAAGTCTACACATATTACATGTTACTTATTACTTAGTGTAGCCTTATACATGTCCCATCAAGTCTACACATATTACATGTTACTTATTACTTAGTATAACCTTATGTATGTCCCATCAAGTCTACACATATTACGTGTTACTTATTACTTAGTATAACCTTATGTATGTCCCATCAAGTCTACACATATTACGTGTTACTTATTACTTAGTATAACCTTATGTATGTCCCATCAAGTCTACACATATTACGTGTTACTTATTACTTAGGATAGCCCTATGTATGTCACATCAAGTCTACACATATTACGTGTTACTTATTTCTTAGTATAACCTTATGTATGTCCCATCAAGTCTACACATATTACGTGTTACTTATTACTTAGTATAACCTTATGTATGTCCCATCAAGTCTACACATATTACGTGTTACTTATTACTTAGTATAACCTTATGTATGTCCCATCAAGTCTACACATATTACGTGTTACTTATTACTTAGGATAGCCCTATGTATGTCACATCAAGTCTACACATATTACATGTTACTTATTACTTAGTATAGCCTTATGTATGTCCCATCAAGTCTACACATATTACATGTTACTCATTACTTAGTATAGCCTTATGCATGTCTTATCAAGTCTACACATATTACATGTTACTTATTACTTAGTATAACCTTATGTATGTCCCATCAAGTCTACACATATTACTTGTTACTTATTACTTAGGATAGCCTTATGTATGTCCCATCAAGACTACACATATTACATGTTACTTATTACTTAGGATAAGCTTATGCATGTCCCATCAAGTCTACACATATTACATGTTACTTATTACTTAGTATAACCTTATGTATGTCCCATCAAGTCTACACATATTACTTGTTACTTATTACTTAGGATAGCCTTATGTATGTCCCATCAAGACTACACATATTACATGTTACTTATTACTTAGGATAAGCTTATGCATGTCCCATCAAGTCTACACTTATTACCTGTTACTTATTACTTAGTATAGCCTTATGTATGTCCCATCAAGTCTACACATATTACATGTTACTTATTACTTAGTATAACCTTATGCATGTCTTATCAAGTCTACACATATTACATGTTACTTATTACTTAGTATAGCCTTATGTATGTCCCATCAAGTCTACACATATTGCATGTTACTTATTACTTAGTATAACCTTATGTATGTCCCATCAAGTCTACACATATTACATGTTACTTATGACTTAGTATAGCCTTATACATGTCCCATCAAGTCTACACATATTACATGTTACTTATTACTTAGTGTAGCCTTATACATGTCCCATCAAGTCTACACATATTACATGTTACTTATTACTTAGTATAGCCTTATACATGTCCCATCAAGTCTACACATATTACATGTTACTTATTACTTAGTGTAGCCTTATACATGTCCCATCAAGTCTACACATATTACATGTTACTTATTACTTAGTATAACCTTATGTATGTCCCATCAAGTCTACACATATTACATGTTACTTATTACTTAGTATAGCCTTATGCATGTCCCATCAAGTCTATACATATTACATGTTACTTATTACTTAGGATAGCCTTATACATGTCCCATCAAGTCTACACATATTACAGGTTACTTATTACTTAGTATAGCCTTATGTATGTCCCATCAAGTCTACACATATTACAGGTTACTTATTACTTAGTATAACCTTATGTATGTCCCATCAAGACTACACATATTACATGTTACTTATTACTTAGTATAACCTTATGCATGTCCCATCAAGTCTACACATATTACATGTTACTTATTACTTAGGATAACCTTATGCATGCCCCATCAAGTCTACACATATTACATGTTACTTATTACTTAGAATAGCCTTATGCACGTCCCATCAAGTCTACACATATTACATGTTACTTATTATTTAGGATAGCTTTATGCATGTCCCATCAAGTCTACACATATTACATGTTACTTATTACTTAGGATAGCCTTATGCACGTCCCATCAAGACTACACATATTACATGTTACTTATTACTTAGTATAACCTTATGCATGTCCCATCAAGTCTACACATATTACATGTTACTGTTTCCTTAGTATAACCTTATGTATGTCCCATCAAGTCTACACATATTACATGTTACTTATTACTTAGGATAGCCTTATGCATGTCCCATCAAGTCTAAACATATTACATGTTACTGTTTTCTTAGGATAGCCTTATGCATGTCTCATCAAGTCTACACATATTACATTTTACTTATTACTTAGGATAGCCTTATGCATGTCCCATCAAGTCTACACATATTACATGTTACTTATTACTTAGTATAGCCTTATGCATGTCAGATCAAGTCTACATATATTACATGTTACTTATTATTTAGTATAACCTTATGTATGTCACATCAAGTCTAAACATATTACATGTTACTTATTATTTAGTATAGCCTTATGCATGTCAGATCAAGTCTACATATATTACATGTTACTTATTATTTAGTATAACCTTATGTATGTCACATCAAGTCTAAACATATTACATGTTACTGTTTTCTTAGGATAGCCTTATGCATGTCCCATCAAGTCTACACATATTACATGTTACTTATTACTTAGGATAGCCTTATGTATGTCCTATCAAGTCTACACATATTACATGTTACTTATTACTCAGTATAGCCTTATGTATGCCCCATCAAGTCTACACATATTACATGTTACTTATTACTTAGTATAGCCTTATGTATGTCCCATCAAGTCTACACATATTACATGTTACTTATTACTTAGTATAGCCTTATGTATGTCACATCAAGGCTACACATATTACGTGTTACTTATTACTTAGTATAACCTTATGTATGTCCCATCAAGTCTACACATATTACGTGTTACTTATTACTTAGGATAGCCCTATGTATGTCACATCAAGTCTACACATATTACATGTTACTTATTACTTAGTATAGCCTTATGCATGTCCCATCAAGTCTAAACATATTGCATGTTACTTATTACTTAGTATAGCCATATGCATGTCCCATCAAGTCTACACATATTACATGTTACTTATTACTTAGTATAACCTTATGTATGTCACATCAAGTCTACACATATTACATGTTACTCATTACTTAGTATAGCCTTATGCATGTCCCATTAAGTCTACACATATTACATGTTACTTATTACTTAGTATAACCTTATGTATGTCACATCAAGTCTACACATATTACATGCTACTCATTACTTAGTATAGCCTTATGCATGTCCCATCAAGTCTACACATATTACATGTTACTTATTACTTAGTATAGCCTTATGTATGTCCCATCAAGTCTACACATATTACATGTTACTTATTACTTAGTATAACCTTATGTATGTCCCATCAAGTCTACACATATTATATGTTACTTATTTCTTAGTATAACCTTATGTATGTCCCATCAAGTCTACACATATTACATGTTACTTATTACTTAGTATAGCCTTATGTATGTCCCATCAAGTCTACACATATTACATGTTACTTATTACTTAGGATAGCCTTATGTATGTCCCATCAAGACTACACATATTACATGTTACTTATTACTTAGTATAACCTTATGCATGTATTATCAAGTCTACACATATTACATGTTACTTATTACTTAGTATAGCCTTATGTATGTCCCATCAAGTCTACACATATTGCATGTTACTTATTACTTAGTATAACCTTATGTATGTCCCATCAAGTCTACACATATTACATGTTACTTATGACTTAGTATAGCCTTATACATGTCCCATCAAGTCTACACATATTACATGTTACTTATTACTTAGTGTAGCCTTATACATGTCCCATCAAGTCTACACATATTACATGTTACTTATTACTTAGTATAACCTTATGTATGTCCCATCAAGTCTACACATATTACATGTTACTTATTACTTAGTATAGCCTTATGTATGTCCCATCAAGTCTACACATATTACATGTTACTTATTACTTAGTATAGCCTTATGTATGTCCCATCAAGTCTACACATATTACATGTTACTTATTACTTAGTATAGCCTTATGTATGTCCCATCAAGTCTACACATATTACTGTTACTTATTACTTAGTATAACCTTATTTATGTCCTATCAAGTCTACACATATTACATGTTACTTATTACTTAGTATAGCCTTATGTATGTCCCATCAAGTCTACACATATTACTGTTACTTATTACTTAGTATAACCTTATTTATGTCCTATCAAGTCTACACATATTACATGTTACTTATTACTTAGTATAGCCTTATGTATGTCCCATCAAGTCTACGCATATTACATGTTACTTATTTCTTAGTATAACCTTATTTATGTCCTATCAAGTCTACACATATTACATGTTACTTATTACTTAGTATAGCCTTATGCATGTCCCATCAAGTCTACACATACTACATGTTACTGTTTTCTTAGGATAGCCTTATGCATGTCCCAGGCATTTCTTAAATTATTTTACAGTCAATGGGGTTGATTTACCTTTAGTCGCTATAGCGAATCATGTCCGCTTGACCTTGCTAAATGCCGACAGCATACGCTGTCAGCATTTATAGTTGCACAAGCAGTTCTAGCGAAATGCTTGTCCAATGCCACCCCCTTGAATCGGCCGCTAGCAGGGGGTGTTAATCATCCTGATCGCATCGGGATGATTTCAGTCTCCCACCTAAAAGGTGACGGAGTAGTTTAGGAGCAGCAGTCTTATGGCGCGCCTAAAACGCTGGTTGGAAAAAGCAGCATGCGCATCTTAATTAATCTACCCCTTTGTGTTTACCACCTCTATTTTAAGTTTATGCCATGAATCTACCACCATTTCTTTTGAATCTGCTACCCTCTAACTTAAGATTGTGACCTTTTTTTTTTTTTTTAGGAAAAATGCTTTCATCTTATACTTTATTAAGTCACTATATTTGAAGGTTTCTATTGTCACATCTTTCCTTTCTCTCCTCTAAACCATACATATTTAGATTACAGCGTCTTTCTTTGTACGTTTTATATTTTAGACCATATTAGTAGCCTCCTTTGTACAGATGCCTCATCCGTACTACAATGCCTGCCAAAGATTGTTTTTATGTAAATTTTTACCTTAGGAACTTTGTATCTCATTAAGAAGAGTTCACTAATATATGTAAAAAAAAAGCCTCTTACTTTAGAATATAATGCTCAGTAAAATAAGCTGATGCTAGTGAGTTTCTGAGAATGAGGACCTCTCTCTCTCTCTTTCTATATATTCAGTGGGTATTGAAAAGAATCACGCCCCTTGAAAATAATCACATTTTGTTGCTTTGCAGCCTGACATAAAGACAGACACGGTTTTTGATTATCCAGTTGTAATTACCCAGTGCAACTTATAACATCCACGTGAAAGATTTAACACCAACATGTCAGGCAAAAATAAAGACAATTCAAAAACAGAATCACTGAGTTGCAAAAAGGATTGCCCCCTCCTAAAATTACTTGTAAACTCAATCAGGTGTAGCTAATCACCTTCTTAACTACACACACAAAGCCATTTGACCTTCAACTGTAATCAGCTATGGGCATATTGATTAGCTCAGCATGAAAAGAGCTTTCCTGGAGCATCTCGGTCAATGGTAGTGCAACTGAAGCAAACAACTATGGGTGGCAAGGCACTATCAAAAGATCTCCGGGATAATGTTGTGGACAGACACAAGTCAGGAGATGGATACAAGAAACTATCAAAGGCTTTATCAATTCCTAGAAGCACAGTGAAGTCTATTATTAAGAAGTGGAAGGTATTTGGTAAAACACAGACCCTCTCTGGATCAGGACGTTGTTCCAAACTGGGTGAAAGAGCCTGGAGGAAACTGGTCAGAGAGGCTACCAAGAGGCCCACAGCAACTCTGAAGCAGTTGCAGGAATCTATGACAAAGAGTGGTCATTGTGTGCATGTGACAAAAATATCAGAAATTCTACACAAATGTGGCTTGTATGGGAGGGTTGAAAGAAAAAAGCCACTCCTCAAGAAAGGCCACATGCAGTCACGACTGAGCTATGCCATAACACACCTAGGAGATTCTAAGGCCACATAGATAAAGGTGTTATGGTCAGATGAGACTAAAATTGAATTATTTGGCCTCAACACCAAACAATATGTCTGGAGGAAATCCAATACAGCTCACAATCCAAATAACACCATACCTACAGTAAAGCATGGAGGTGATAATATCCTGTTATGGGGATGTTTCTCTGCTGCAGGCACTGGAGCACTTGTCAGGATAGAAGGAATAATGGATGGGGCAAAATACCGTCAAATTCTTGAGGAAAATCTGCTGCCCTCTGCCAGGAAGTTGTCAATGGGAAGAAGGTTTAACTTCCAACATGACAACAACCTAAAGCATGCAGCAAAAATTACCACACAGTGGTTTAAGGAGAAAAAGGCGAATGTCCTTGCATGGCCTAGTCAGAGCCCAGACTTAAACCCCATTGAATATCTGTGGAATGACTTGAAGACTGCAGTCCACCCCCAAGGCAGAACATAGTGCGATCTGCGATAATATCGCAGAAAGTGGAGCCTGCCTGAAGAAAAAATGGCCAGTTCTGTTAAGCACAGAATTTTCTTCAACAGGATTTTTTTTTCTTTGTGCAGTGCAACCAGCACATTTTTACTTTGAAATTATTGGCTAATGGCTGCTCTGCTCATAAAATTGTTACTTTTAGCCGCCAGAACGGCTTCTGCTTCTGCCACTGAGAGGTAAGTGCAGCCAGGAATGTGCAATTCATATCCGCAGGGCATGTTTTTCTTTTTACATTTAGGGCAAGCAGAAGGGGTAAAAGCTTTCACGGTAGTGTGAGAAGAGAGCATGAAAATAATTTAGCGCTGCGTGCACATTCCCAACAAATGTTTACAGCCTAGGCGTGGGCTTCAGTAGAGAGGGGGGGACCGCCTCAGTTTTAAGCACTTCTTTGAATAATTTGCTGCCTGAGAGACCGACGGTTACTAGTCTGTGCTATAAGCTTACTACCAGTGCACTGTTTGACTTTGACTAGACATTTTACCAGCCAGTCTGCCATGTGGCCCCCAAATATTATTCCTTCTCTGGATCCCTGTCTTGCCAATAATCTTGCAGGAGGAGGTGGTGGCCACTAATCCATTATTTTAATATCACCGAGCTGCAGCCGTTATGTTTGCAAAGGAGTCTATGTGCACCGTGCCTCCCTTTCATCCCTGCAACATCACAGCTCATTCTGACATTGTAATTAGGAAGGGAAGTAGCTATGTCCACGGTTTAGGTTTAGTATTAAATAAATGGGCAGCTTTCACTTTCACCGGTAAGTTAATTGTAAAAGGTATTTGCCTGCTCTATGAGCACTTTCGATTAGTTTCATCAGAGTAATCACTAGGCAATCACAATAATATATAGTTTTAAAATAGCCTTACATATGCCTGTTATTGCATGAAATTCTCAACGGCAGAGAGTCCCTGTTATTGAGTCTGTTTGTTCTGGGGTAGAATATACAATTACTGTGGTGGCAGGGGCTATTCTCAAACTTTATTACCTGTGTTATTGCTCACAGGAGGGTACTGACAGGCTTCCTACTGCAACACTGACTGACAGCTAGCAGATAAACTGATATTGTACAGCAAACTGCATACCAGCTCTGCCTTGTTATGTTGCAATTCCAGTACACTTTTTATGCTCCTTCTATACAGATCGTTATCTGCTCTGAGAGGAGGCTGTCAGAGTTCCGATCACTCACAACTACAGTGATTTGTAGCTGACTACTGTGACTCAGTAAGGAGACGCAGTGTTTTCTTTTTGTTGTGAGTGATCAGAACTCTGACAGCCTAAACTTTGCAATGGGGGTCAAGTGGATGTCAGACCCATAAAACACAGAGTATAACCATCTATATACTAGAAGATAGGTGCTGTAGGAATTTACTTTATGATCTATGTTGCTATAGCAACCACTGACACTGATCTGTTAATCGGCAGAAAGGGGCGGCACAATGCATTGAGTGACAGCTAACTCTGCTGCCTGCGCGTCTTCAGACAGAGAGGATCAAGCTGCAGATTCACTGATGTGCATACGATTAGAAATACAGGTCGGTTGTGAACTCGGTGAATTACTGGAGCTCCACCTCTACAACTTAAATTTCCGTGCGCAGTGGAACTTATATATATATATATTTAAAATTAAAATATTTCAAAATGCCTAAAAAATAAGTAACAGATGCATATTGAGAAAAAAGATAACTTTAGATGCACAATGAGAATGTTGCAAGATGAAAAACAACTATAATGTCCCTTTACAAAACTTTCTTGATATATTGTAATTGTCTTTTATTGTCCAAACAAACCCTATATATTTTTTGCTTCTACACACTCCATACGTATCACCTGCCATTTATATTCTAAAAATAAAACACTGCAGCAATGCACTGGTGAGCCAATGGCAAGAGACAGCGTGTGTAGCCACCAGTCCCCTGCTAGCCCAGAGAAGTGCATTTCTGCTGAAAATATGTGCATGATTTTCAGCAAAGGATGTAAAAAGAACTAAGTATATTTGATCATAAAAGTGGATTTAAGTGTCTTAAAGGAACAGTAAAGTCAAAATTAAACTGTCATTAATTCAGATAAGGCATGAAAATTTTGATGACAATTTACTTTTGTCATCAAATTTTGTTTTGTTCTGTTGATATTCTTTGCTAAACCTAGGTAGACTAATAGGCTGATTTCTTAGCCTCTTCAGGTATGAACAATTTGTGATGCTACATGTGAAAGTTTACCATATTTTAAAGAAATGTTTTATTTGTTTATTTTGTTCTAAATAAATGCATGTTAAAACTGAATTTCATTTAAAAATGACCTGCAGAAAAATTTTCACTACAAAAAATCTCATCGCAGAAAGTGAAAAAAAGTTCTGCCTCTGGGCAGTCCACAAACAGTCAGCATCAAATGTAATGGAACTGGAGCAATTCTGCAAAGAACAGTGGGCAAATATTGCACAGTCTAGATGTGCACAGTTAGTAGAGACCTACAGTAGCCCAACAGACAAAAGGCTGTAATTAGAGCAAATGGTGGTTCAACAAAAACATAATTTATGTAAGAACTTACCTGATAAATTCATTTCTTTCATATTAGCAAGAGTCCATGAGCTAGTGACGTATGGGATATACATTCCTACCAGGAGGGGCAAAGTTTCCCAAACCTTAAAATGCCTATAAATACACCCCTCACCACACCCACAATTCAGTTTAACGAATAGCCAAGAAGTGGGGTGATAAGAAAAAAGTGCGAAAGCATATAAAATAAGGAATTGGAATAATTGTGCTTTATACAAAAAATCATAACCACCACAAAAAAGGGCGGGCCTCATGGACTCTTGCTAATATGAAAGAAATGAATTTATCAGGTAAGTTCTTACATAAATTATGTTTTCTTTCATGTAATTAGCAAGAGTCCATGAGCTAGTGACGTATGGGATAATGACTACCCAAGATGTGGATCTTTCCACACAAGAGTCACTAGAGAGGGAGGGATAAAATAAAGACAGCCAATTCCTGCTGAAAATAATCCACACCCAAAATAAAGTTTAATGAAAAACATAAGCAGAAGATTCAAACTGAAACCGCTGCCTGAAGTACTTTTCTACCAAAAACTGCTTCAGAAGAAGAAAATACAACAAAATGGTAGAATTTGGTAAAGGTATGCAAAGAGAACCAAGTTGCCACTTTGCAAATCTGATCAACCGAAGCTTCATTCCTAAACGCCCAGGAAGTAGAAACTGACCTAGTAGAATGAGCTGTAATCCTATGAGGCGGAGTCTTACCCGACTCAAAATAGGCAAGATGAAATAAAGATTTCAACCAAGATGCCAAAGAAATGACAGAAGTTTTCTGGCCTTTCTAAAACCGGAAAAGATAACAAATAAACCAGAAGTCTTTCGGAAAGACTTAATAGCTTCAACATAATATTTCAAAGCTCTAATAACATCCAAAGAATGCAACGATTTCTCCTTAGAATTCTTAGGATGAGGACATAATGAAGGAACCACAATGTCTCTACTAATGTTGTTGGAATTCACAACTTAGGTAAAAATTCAAAAGAAGTTCGCAACACCGCCTTATCCTGATGAAAAATCAGAAAAGGAGACTCACAAGAAAGAGCAAATAATTCAGAAACTCTTCTGGCAGAAGAGATGGCCAAAAGGAACAAAACTTTCCAAGAAAGTAATTTAATATCCAATGAATGCATAGGTTCAAATGGAGGAGCTTGAAGAGCCCCCAGAACCAAATTCAAACTCCAAGGAGGAGAAATTGACTTAAAGACAGGCTTTATACGAACCAAAGCTTGTACAAAACAATGAATATCAGGAAGAATAGCAATCTTTCTGTTGAAAAAGAACAGAAAGAGCAGAGATTTGACCTTTCAAGGAACTTGCGGACAAACCCTTATCTAAACCATCCTGAAGAAATTGTAATATTCTCGGTATTCTAAAAGAATGCCAAGAAAAATGATGAGAAAGACACCAAGAAATATAAGTCTTCCAGACTCTATAATATATCTCTCTGGATACAGATTTACGAGCCTGTAACATAGTATTAATCACAGAGTCAGAGAAACCTCTTTGACCAAGAATCAAGCGTTCAATCTCCATACCTTTAAATTTAAGGATTTCAGATCCTGATGGAAAAAAGGACCTTGAGACAAAAGGTCTGGTCTTAACGGAAGAGTACACGGTTGGCAAGAGGCCATCCGGACAAGATCCTCATACCAAAACCTGTGAGGCCATGCCGGAGCTACCAGCAGAACAAACGAGCATTCCTTCAGAATCTTGGAGATTACTCTTGGAAGAAGAACTAGAGGCGGAAAGATATAGGCAGGATGATACTTCCAAGGAAGTGAAAATGCATCCACTGCCTCCGCCTGAGGATCCCGGGATCTGGACAGATACCTGGGAAGTTTCTTGTTTAGATGAGAAGCCATCAGATCTATTTCTGGAAGTTCCCACATTTGAACAATCTGAAGAAATACCTCTGGGTGAAGAGACCATTCGCCCGGATGCAACGTTTGGCGACTGAGATAATCCGCTTTCCAATTGTCCATACCTGGGATATAAACCGCAGAGATTTAGACAGGAGCTGGATTCCGCCCAAACCAAAATTCGAGATACTTCTTTCATAGCCAGAGGACTGTGAGTCCCTCCTTGATGATTGATGTATGCCACAGATGTGACATTGTCTTATCTGAAAACAAATGAACAACTCTCTCTTCGGAAGAGGCCAAGACTGAAGAGCTCTGAAAATTGCACGGAGTTCCAAAATATTGATCGGAAATCTCACCTCCTGAGATTCCCAAACCCCTTGTGCCGTCAGATACCCCCATACAGCTCCCCAACCTGTAAAACTAGCATCTGTTGAGATTATAGTCCAGGTCGGAAGAACAAAGAAGCCCCCTGAACTAAACGATGGTGATCTGACCACCATGTCAGAGAGTGTCATAAAATCGGTTTAAAGATATTAATTGAGATATCTTTGAGTAATCCCTGCACCATTGGTTCAGCATACAGAGCTGAAGAGGTCGCATGTAAAAACGAGCAAAGGAGATCGCATCTGATGCGGCAGTCCTAAGACCCAACATTTCCATGCATAAGGCTACCAAAGGGAATGATTGTGACTGAAGGTTTTGACAAACTGATATCAATGTTAAACTTCTCTTGACTGACAAGGACAGAGTCATAGACACTGAATTTATCTAGAAACCTAAAAAGGTTACCCTTGTCTGAGGAATCAATGAACTGATTGGTAAATTGATCCTCCAACCATGAACTTGAAGAAACAACACAAGTCGATTCGTATGAGATTCTACGAAAATGAAAAGACTGAGCAAGTACCAAGATATCGTCCAAATAAGGAAATACCAAAACCCTATTCTCTGAATACAGAAAGAAGGGCACCGAGAACCTTTGAAAAAAATTCTTGGAACTGAGGCTAGGCCAAACGGTAGAGCCACAAAACTGGTAATGCTTGTCTAAAAAGAGAATCTCAGACACTAAAAGTAATCTGGATGAATCGGAATATGCAGATACACATCCTGTAAATCTATTGTAGACATATAATGCCCTTGCTAAACAAAAGGCAGGATAGTCCTACAGTAACCATCTTGAATGTTGGTATCCTAACATAACGATTCAATAATGATAGATCCAGAACTGGTCTGAAGGAATTGACCTTCTTTGGTACAATGAAGAGATAAAATAAAACCCCAGCCCCTGTTCCAGAACTGGAACTGGCATAAATACTCCAGCCAACTCTAGATCTGAAACACATTTCAGAAATGCTGAGCCTTGCTGTGTTAACTGGGACACGGGAAAGAAAAGAATCTCTTAGCAGGAGGCCTTAACTTGAAGCCAATTCTGTACCTTTCTGAAACAATGTTTCTGAAACCAGAGATTAAGAACGGAATTGATCCAAATTTCTTTGAAGAAAACGTAATCTGCCCCATACCAGCTGAGCTGGAATAAGGGCCGCACCTTCATAGGTACTTAGGAGCTGGCTATAGCTTTCTATAAAGCTCGGATATATTCCAAACTGGAAATAGTTTCCAAACTGATACCGCTCCTGAGGATGAAGGATCAGGCTTTTGTTCCTTGTTGTGAGGAAAGGAACGAAATGATTATTTACCCTGGAAAGAAAGGGAAAGCAAAGTTGACTTAGAAGACATGTCAGTATTCCAAGTTTAATCCATAAAACTTTTCTAGCTAAAATAGCTAGAGACATATACCTGACATCAACTCTAATGATATCAAAAGATGGTATCACCAATAAAATTATTAGCATGTTATAGAATAATAATAATGCTATAAAATTATGATCTGTTACTTGTTGCGCTAAAACTTCTAACCAAAAAGTTGAAGCTGCAGCAACATCCGCTAAAAATATAGCAGGTCTAAGAAGATTACCTGAACATAAGTAAGCTTTTCTTAGAAAGGATTCAATTTTCCTATCTAAAGGATCCTTAAATGAAGTACTATCTGCCATAGGAATAGTAGTACATTAGCAGGAGTAGAGACAGCCCCATAACCTTAGGGATTTTTGTCCCAAAAAACTCTAATCTGTCAGATGGCACAGGATATAATTTGCTTAAACGTCTAGAAGGAGTAAATAAATTACCCAAATTATTCCATTCCCTGGAAATTACTTCAGAAATAGCATCAGGGAGATAAAACACTTCTGGAATAACTACCTTATTTAAACGTTTACATTTAGTATCAAGAGGACCAGAATCCTCTATTTCTAATGCAAATAACACTTCTTTAAGTAAAGAACGAATAAATTCCATCTTGGACAAATACAAAGATTTATCAGCATCAAAATGATGATGTTCATTTAAAAATTCATCTGAAAAAAAGAGAAGTTTTAAAAGACTTTTATGTATACTAGAAGGAGAAATAACAGACATAGCCTTCTTAATGGATTTAAAATAAATAAAATCTCTTATGTTATCAGGAACACTCTGAAAATTAGATGTTGACGGAACAGCAACAGGTAATGTAACAGTACTAAAGGAAATTTTATCTGCATTAATAAGTTTGACATGACATGCAATACAAATAACAGCTGGAGAAACAGATACCAAAAGTTTATAGCAGACTTAGCTTGGTAGCTCCAGCACTGTGCAGTGATTTTCCTGTAGTAACTTCTGACTCAGTTGCAACGTGGAACATCTTGCAATATGTAAAAGAAAAAAACAACATATAAAGCAAAATTGATCAAATTCCTTAAATGACAGTTTCAGGAATGGGAAAAAATGCCAGTGAACAAGCTTCTAGCAACCAGAAGCAATAAATAATGAGACTTAAATAATGTGGAGACAAAAATGACGCCCAAATTTTTTAGCGCCAAAAAAGACGCCCACATTATTTGGCGCCTAAATGCTTTTGGCGCCAAAAATGACGCCACATCCGGAACGCCGACATTTCTGGCGCAAAATAACGTCAAAGAATGACGCAACTTCCGGCGACACGTATGACGCCGGAAACGGAAATAGAATTTTTGCGCCAAAAAAGTCCGCGCCAAAAATGACGCAATAAAATGAAGCATTTTCAGCCCCCGCGAGCCTAACAGCCCACAGGGAAAAAGTCAAATTTTAAGGTAAAATATGTTAAATTAAAATGCATAATCCCAAATATGAAACTGACTGTCTGAAAAATAAGGAAAGTTGAACATTCTGAGTCAAGGCAAATAAATGTTTGAATACATATATTTAGAACTTTATAAACAAAGTGCCCAACCATAGCTAGGAGTGTCACAGAAAATAAGACTTACTTACCCCAGGACACTCATCTACATATAGCAGATAGCCAAACCAGTACTGAAACGAGAATCAGCAGAGGTAATGGTATATATAAGAGTATATCGTCGATCTGAAAAGGGAGGTAAGAGATGAATCTCTACGACCGATAACAGAGAACCTATGAAATAGACCCCGTAGAAGGAGATCACTGCATTCAAATAGGCAATACTCTCCTCACATCCCTCTGACATTCACTGCACGCTGAGAGGAAAACCGGGCTCCAACTTGCTGCGGAGCGCATATCAACGTAGAATCTAGCACAAACTTACTTCACCACCTCCATCGGAGGCAAAGTTTGTAAAACTGAATTGTGGGTGTGGTGAGGGGTGTATTTATAGGCATTTTAAGGTTTGGGAAACTTTGCCCCTCCTGGTAGGAATGTATATCCCATACGTCACTAGCTCATGGACTCTTGCTAATTACATGAAAGAAATACTGACACAAGAGGGTGATCCTTTTTGCAACTCAATGATTCTGTTTTTGAATTGTCTTTATTTTTGCCTGACATGTTGGTGTTATATCTTTCACGTGGATGTTATAAGTTGCACTGGGTAATTACAACTGGATAATCAAAAACGGAGTCTGTCTTTATTTCAGGCTGCAAAGCAACAAAATGTGATTATTTTCAAGGGGGGGGGGGTGATACTTTTCAATACCCACTGTATATATATATATTGCATCTGGGCATATGACACAGGGAAACATATTTAAGGTAACAAAATCAAGGTCTGCAAATGAGAACAAAGCACTTTAAAATGGCAGTCAACATCTTCATGTACCATGACTTGGGACCAGATGAGAAAAAAACACAACACGTGAATGGTGGTAATGCTAAGTTGGGGCCCATCTATATCCCCCTACATAGAAATGCTTCCTCATGCAGTTTTTTTTTACTATTTATCCAGTATAAACATCGTAACAGAAGTCAATGATATCAACAAATTGCTTTCAGTTTTAGGAAATATCGTGCTTGTAATACGGTTATGTAAGGTCCTACTTGGGCAAAAAGAACAGAATGATTGCTATTATTACTAAATTGGAATCTACAAAGTGTTTAATAATTGTCAGTAACTGAAGCCTGCATTGTTGTCTGAATAGTTTTAACCTAAAGTTTCTAATATTTATCCTTCAAGAGTAACGGCACGTGTGTTTATCAATGGTCTCAGCCTTCCACTAAGTCTTGTAGTGACCTCCAACAGCAACACTATTTAAAATGGCAAAACATAAACTATTTATCTGGCCACAAAGTCTTCCAGCTTAGCTTCCTCCGTTCTGCAATTCTTTGGTGAGACTTCTGATGGCCAAGGAGACTAGTCTTCTGACGAAAACTCTTGCCACATTCAAAGCAGACAAAGGGCCTCTCACCCGTGTGAGTTCTCTGATGGACAGTGAGGTGAGAATTGACACTAAAGGATTTGTGACACTCAGGGCACTGGTAAGGCCTCTCCCCTGTATGAATCCTTATGTGAACTTTAAGGTGGTAGGACTTTGTGAAACGTTTACCACAAACATGGCATCCATAAGGCCGTTCTCCAGTGTGTGTTCTCTGATGAACCTTAAGATGGGCACCCTTATGAAAACGTTTCTCACATACCAAGCATTTGTAGGGCCTCTCTCCAGTATGAATTCTCTGGTGAATTTTCAGTTTATAAGAGTTTGAAAACCCTTTCCCGCAGTCCCCACATATATAAGGTGCTGGCACAGCTGAATATCCCCCAATCAGTACAGGGGAAGGTTTAGAAGGGGTGAATCCACTACCAACATTCTCCTGTGAGCTACAAGTCCAGGAAGTGTGAACTGTCTGATGTAAAAGAAGAGTCTCCATCTCATTAAAACTCTGTTGGCACTGAGAACATTGGAAAGCTCTTGCCGGAGTTGGACTAGAAGGGTCATTGAAGTCATAAGCACACTGCGATATGGGTTCTCCAATTCTGTATATGGATTGGCATTTTCTGGGGCGTGGCAGTCGAACTGGAGATAGGCTGTCCCATTCCTCCTGACCATCAAGGGATTCATTTTCTAAAGACAGATTGTTGTGATGAAGCTGTGTAAGACGCTCCTCTGTTGGGCTGCTTACAAAACCGTTATCTGTTGGATTCAAATAAAAAAAGTTATAACTAAGTAGAAGAACCAAGAAGGTGACGAAACACTCAGCTGAAATATTAATAACTGTTTACAGCTGATTTAATAAGACTGTCATGAGTAGTCAAATGTTTAAAATCACAGTGTTATGCCATTATATTCAATCGCCTCCAGCTTTTATTAGTATGGTTGGAAGATGCATCAACAGTAGATTGTGGCAGTTAAGTGGGGCTTGGCAAATACTGAGTTCCAGGTCCCCATGACAATTATATATTGTGACCAGGGGCCTCCCCATAGCCTGCCAGCAATATCAAATCTCTCAGCCTTTGCTTTCATGTTAACCTCTACCTCCGCAATGTCCGCATGTGCATCCGAGAGGCAAAAACACTCATTCACAGACCGTGTCCCCCCCTTTTGTTCTTTAATGTAATGTGAGCATTTGTATTATCGAGCACATCGTTTGTGTGTTATGTCTAGCAGTGATAGTTACCTGCATGCTGCTCCCTCCGTAGCTCACCCTGATCTGTCGCTTCAACATTCACCCAGAAAGGCTCAGTCTCCCCTTCTATGGTAAGTGAGATGCCTGATCTCATGGATTTGTCACCTGAGGATACAAACATACCAAGTCAACAAGCGCGCAATTCTACGTCTATAGTGGTCAATAGTCTTTGTGTACAAATAGTGTGAGTATTAAAAACTAAAATATGTATACTTACTATATCAGCGCGCAGAATCTGTTGGTGCTCTACAAATAAATAATAATAATATATACATCTAAAATGAAGAAATGAATACATTTTCTGCTTTTATCCACATGGTCATTATATTATTTGTCTACCAAAGTAGATTATATTAGACAACAGTGTACTGAGACCTTCATCCAATAATAATGATGTCATTATAACATCCTCCTTACAATCAGTATCAACATCCATTCTGACATTTAGATTTGTTTTGCTAATTATGTTTTTGTATTAGAATGTTCTTCTTTTAGGTCTAGCCCAGCTGTTTTATTTGGCACTATAATATTCAGTACACCTATTTATTCCACCTGTAATTAGATCAAGGAACCCATAACCGATGTAAGGAACAGGTTTCTCACTGGTACTCAATGGGGCCTATCTATCAAGTTCAGAATGGAGCTTGATGCCCCGTGTTTCTGGCGAGCCTGCAGGCGGTCACAAAGACCGCTGCTCCATAACCTGTCTGCCTGCTCTGAGCAGGCGGATAGACATCGCCGGAAATCAACCCGATTGAGTACGATCAGGTTGATTGACACCCCGCAAGCCTGCAGGGGGTGGCATTACACCAGCAGCTCTTGTGAGCTGCTGGTGCAATGCTGAATATGGCGAGCGTATTGCTCGCCGTATTCAGCGAGGTCTGGCGGACCTGATCCGCACTGTCGGATCAGGTCTGCCAGACCTTGATAAATAGGGGCAATTGTCTCTATATATATCTGAGAAAGCATTTATAGATATATTGTATTGTATTGCTTGTATTAGGGATACTTCATGTCAACTGATGTCACAATAAAGAAAGTTTCTTATCTTTTGAGAAATCAAAGTTTGTTTTGTAATCTCAGGGCACAAAAAGGAAATGACCAGCAGGTACAATGACAGATATAGACCAGCAGTAGGTAATGACCAGCAGGTACAATGACAGATATAGACCAGCAGTAGGTAATGACCAGCAGGTACAATGACAGCTACAGACCATCAGTACACAGCAGTAGGTAATGACCAGTAGGTACAATGACAGATATAGACCAGCAGTACACAGCAGTAGGAAATGACCAGCAGGTACAATGACAGCTATAGACCAGCAGTAGGTAATGACCAGCAGGTACAATGACAGCTATAGACCAGCAGTAGGTAATGACCAGCAGATACAATGACAGATATAGACCAGCAGTAGGTAATGACCAGCAGGTACAATGACAGCTATAGACCAGCAGTAGGTAATGACCAGCAGATACAATGACAGATATAGACCAGCAGTAGGTAATGACCAGCAGATACAATGACAGATATAGACCAGCAGTAGGTAATGACCAGCAGATACAATGACAGATATAGACCAGCAGTAGGTAATGACCAGCAGATACAATGACAGATATAGACCAGCAGTAGGTAATGACCAGCAGGTACAATGACAGCTATAGACCAGCAGTAGGTAATGACCAGCAGATACAATGACAGATATAGACCAGCAGTAGGTAATGACCAGCAGATACAATGACAGATATAGACCAGCAGTAGGTAATGACCAGCAGGTACAATGACAGATATAGACCAGCAGTAGGTAATGACCAGCAGATACAATGACAGATATAGACCAGCAGTAGGTAATGACCAGCAGGTACAATGACAGATATAGACCAGCAGTAGGTAATGACCAGCAGGTACAATGACAGATATAGACCAGCAGTAGGTAATGACCAGCAGGTACAATGACAGATATAGACCAGCAGTAGGTAATGACCAGCAGGTACAATGACAGCTATAGACCAGCAGTAGGTAATGACCAGTAGGTACAATGACAGCTATAGACCAGCAGTACACAGCAGTAGGTAATGACCAGCAGGTACAATGACAGATATAGACCAGCAGTAGGTAATGACCAGCAGGTACAATGACAGATATAGACCAGCAGTAGGTAATGACCAGCAGGTACAATGACAGATATAGACCAGCAGTACACAGCAGTAGGTAATGACCAGTAGGTACAATGACAGATATAGACCAGCAGTAGGTAATGACCAGCAGGTACAATGACAGCTACAGACCATCAGTACACAGCAGTAGGTAATGACCAGCAGGTACAATGACAGATATAGACCAGCAGTACACAGCAGTAGGTAATGACCAGCAGGTACAATGACAGCTACAGACCAGCAGTACACAGCAGTAGGTAATGACAAGCAGGTACAATGACAGATATAGACCAGCAGTAGGTAATGACCAGCAGGTACAATGACAGATATAGACCAGCAGTAGGTAATGACCAGTAGGTACAATGACAGATATAGACCAGCAGTAGGTAATGACCAGCAGGTACAATGACAGGTACAGACCAGCAGTACACAGCAGTAGGTAATGACCAGCAGGTACAAAGACAGGTACAGACCAGCAGTACACAGCAGTAGGTAATGACCAGCAGGTACAATGACAGCTATAGACCAGCAGTACACAGCAGTAGGTAATGACCAGCAGGTACAATGACAGCTATAGACCAGCAGTACACAGCAGTAGGTAATGACCAGCAGGTACTATAACAGCTATAGACCAGCAGTACACAGCAATAGGTAATGACCAGCAGGTACAGTGACAGCTATAGACCAGCAGTAGGTAATGACCAGCAGGTACAATGACAGATATAGACCAGCAGTAGGTAATGACCAGCAGGTACAATGACAGATATAGACCAGCAGTAGGTAATGACCAGCAGGTACAATGACAGATAT
The DNA here is from genome assembly GCF_027579735.1 of Bombina bombina. Lineage (NCBI taxonomy): Eukaryota > Metazoa > Chordata > Amphibia > Anura > Bombinatoridae > Bombina > Bombina bombina. The sequence goes on along the minus strand of NC_069502.1, from coordinate 21,683,694 downwards.
AGACCAGCAGTAGGTAATGACCAGCAGGTACAATGACAGATATAGACCAGCAGTAGGTAATGACCAGCAGGTACAATGACAGATATAGACCAGCAGTAGGTAATGACCAGCAGGTACAATGACAGATATAGACCAGCAGTAGGTAATGACCAGCAGATACAATGACAGATATAGACCAGCAGTAGGTAATGACCAGCAGGTACAATGACAGATATAGACCAGCAGTAGGTAATGACCAGCAGGTACAATGACAGATATAGACCAGCAGTAGGTAATGACCAGCAGGTACAGTGACAGCTATAGACCAGCAGTAGGTAATGACCAGCAGGTACAATGACAGATATAGACCAGCAGTACACAGCAATAGGTAATGACCAGCAGGTACAGTGACAGCTATAGACCAGCAGTAGGTAATGACCAGCAGGTACAATGACAGATATAGACCAGCAGTAGGTAATGACCAGCAGGTACAATGACAGATATAGACCAGCAGTAGGTAATGACCAGCAGGTACAATGACAGATATAGACCAGCAGTAGGTAATGACCAGCAGGTACAATGACAGCTATAGACCAGCAGTAGGTAATGACCAGCAGGTACAATGACAGCTATAGACCAGCAGTACACAGCAATAGGTAATGACCAGCAGGTACAGTGACAGCTATAGACCAGCAGTAGGTAATGACCAGCAGGTACAATGACAGATATAGACCAGCAGTAGGTAATGACCAGCAGGTACAATGACAGCTATAGACCAGCAGTAGGTAATGACCAGCAGGTACAATGACAGATATAGACCAGCAGTAGGTAATGACCAGCAGGTACAATGACAGATATAGACCAGCAGTACACAGCAGTAGGTAATGACCAGCAGGTACAATGACAGATATAGACCAGCAGTAGGTAATGACCAGCAGGTACAATGACAGCTATAGACCAGCAGTAGGTAATGACCAGCAGGTACAATGACAGCTATAGACCAGCAGTAGGTAATGACCAGCAGGTACAATGACAGATATAGACCAGCAGTAGGTAATGACCAGCAGGTACAATGACAGCTACAGACCAGCAGTACACAGCAGTAGGTAATGACCAGCAGGTACAATGACAGATATAGACCAGCAGTACACAGCAGTAGGTAATGACCAGCAGGTACAATGACAGCTATAGACCAGCAGTAGGTAATGACCAGCAGGTACAATGACAGATATAGACCAGCAGTAGGTAATGACCAGCAGGTACAATGACAGATATAGACCAGCAGTACACAGCAGTAGGTAATGACCAGCAGGTACAATGACAGCTATAGACCAGCAGTAGGTAATGACCAGCAGGTACAATGACAGATATAGACCAGCAGTAGGTAATGACCAGCAGGTACAATGACAGATATAGACCAGCAGTACACAGCAGTAGGTAATGACCAGCAGGTACAATGACAGATATAGACCAGCAGTAGGTAATGACCAGCAGGTACAATGACAGCTATAGACCAGCAGTAGGTAATGACCAGCAGGTACAATGACAGCTATAGACCAGCAGTAGGTAATGACCAGCAGGTACAATGACAGATATAGACCAGCAGTAGGTAATGACCAGCAGGTACAATGACAGCTACAGACCAGCAGTACACAGCAGTAGGTAATGACCAGCAGGTACAATGACAGATATAGACCAGCAGTACACAGCAGTAGGTAATGACCAGCAGGTACAATGACAGCTATAGACCAGCAGTACACAGCAATAGGTAATGATCAGCAGGTACAATGACAGGTACAGACCAGCAGTACACAGCAGTAGCTAATGACCAGCAGGTACAATGACAGCTATAGACCAGCAGTACACAGCAGTAGGTAATGACCAGCAGGTACAATGACAGCTACAGACCAGCAGTACACAGCAGTAGGTAATGACCAGCAGGTACAATGACAGATATAGACCAGCAGTAGGTAATGACCAGCAGGTACAATGACAGCTACAGACCAGCAGTACACAGCAGTAGGTAATGACCAGCAGGTACAATGACAGCTATAGACCAGCAGTACACAGCACTAGGTAATGACCAGCAGGTACAATGACAGCTATAGACCAGCAGTAGGTAATGACCAGCAGGTACAATGACAGCTATAGACCAGCAGTACACAGCAGTAGGTAATGACCAGCAGGTACAATGACAGCTATAGACCAGCAGTACACAGCAGTAGGTAATGACCAGCAGGTACAATGACAGCTACAGACCAGCAGTACACAGCAGTAGGTAATGACCAGCAGGTACAATGACAGCTACAGACCAGCAGTACACAGCAGTAGGTAATGACAAGCAGGTACAATGACAGATATAGACCAGCAGTAGGTAATGACCAGCAGGTACAATGACAGATATAGACCAGCAGTAGGTAATGACCAGCAGGTACAATGACAGATATAGACCAGCAGTAGGTAATGACCAGCAGGTACAATGACAGCTATAGACCAGCAGTACACAGCAGTAGGTAATGACCAGCAGGTACAATGACAGGTACAGACCAGCAGTACACAGCAGTAGGTAATGACCAGCAGGTACAATGACAGCTATAGACCAGCAGTACACAGCAGTAGGTAATGACCAGCAGGTACAATGACAGATATAGACCAGCAGTAGGTAATGACCAGCAGGTACAATGACAGATATAGACCAGCAGTAGGTAATGACCAGCAGGTACAATGACAGATATAGACCAGCAGTAGGTAATGACCAGCAGGTACAATGACAGCTATAGACCAGCAGTACACAGCAGTAGGTAATGACCAGCAGGTACAATGACAGCTACAGACCAGCAGTACACAGCAGTAGGTAATGACCAGTAGGTACAATGACAGATATAGACCAGCAGTACACAGCAGTAGGTAATGACCAGTAGGTACAATGACAGCTACAGACCAGCAGTACACAGCAGTAGGTAATGACCAGCAGGTACAGTGACAGCTACAGACCAGCAGTACACAGCAGTAGGTAATGACCAGCAGGTACAATGACAGCTATAGACCAGCAGTACACAGCAGTAGGTAATGACCAGTAGGTACAATGACAGCTACAGACCAGCAGTACACAGCAGTAGGTAATGACCAGTAGGTACAATGACAGCTATAGACCAGCAGTACATAGCAGTAGGTAATGACCAGCAGGTACAATGACAGCTATAGACCAGCAGTACACAGCAGTAGGTAATGACCAGCAGGTACAATGACAGCTACAGACCAGCAGTACACAGCAGTAGGTAATGACCAGCAGGTACAATGACAGCTACAGACCAGCAGTACACAGCAGTAGGTAATGACCAGCAGGTACAATGACAGATATAGACCAGCAGTACACAGCAGTAGGTAATGACCAGTAGGTACAATGACAGCTACAGACCAGCAGTACACAGCAGTAGGTAATGACCAGTAGGCACAATGACAGCTATAGACCAGCAATACACAGCAGTAGGTAATGACCAACAGGTACAATGACAGCTATAGACCAGCAGTACACAGCAGTAGGTAATGACCAGCAGGCACAATGACAGCTAAAGACCAGCAGTACACAGCAGTAGGTAATGACCAGCAGGTACAATGACAGATATAGACCAGCAGTAGGTAATGACCAGCAGGTACAATGACAGATATAGACCAGCAGTAGGTAATGACCAGTAAGTACAATGACAGATATAGACCAGCAGTACACAGCAGTAGGTAATGACCAGTAGGTACAATGACAGATATAGACCAGCAGTAGGTAATGACCAGTAGGTACAATGACAGATATAGACCAGCAGTAGGTAATGACAAGCAGGTACAATGACAGCTATAGACCAGCAGTATACAGCAGTAGGTAATGACCATCAGGTACAATGACAGCTATAGACCAGCAGTACACAGCAGTAGGTAATAACCAGCAGGTACTATAACAGCTATAGACCAGCAGTACACAGCAGTAGGTAATGACCAGCAGGTACAATGAAAGCTATAGACCAGCAGTACACAGCAGTAGGTAATGACCAGCAGGTACAATGACAGGTACAGACCAGCAGTACACAGCAGTAGGTAATGACCAGCAGGTACAATGACAGTTACAGACCAGCAGTACACAGCAGTAGGTAATGACCAGCAGGTACAATGACAGCTATAGACCAGCAGTACACAGCAGTAGGTAATGACCAGCAGGTACAATGACAGCTATAGACCAGCAGTACACAGCAATAGGTAATGACCAGCAGGTACAATGACAGCTACAGACCAGCAGTACACAGCAGTAGGTAATGACCAGCAGGTACAATGACAGCTACAGACCAGCAGTACACAGCAGTAGGTAATGACCAGCAGGTACAATGACAGCTATAGACCAGCAGTACACAGCAGTAGGTAATGACCAGCAGGTACAATGACCGGTATAGACCAGCAGTACACAGCAGTAGGTAATGACCAGCAGGTACAATGACAGCTACAGACCAGCAGACAACACCGCAGTAGGTAATGACCAGCAGGTACAATGACAGCTACAGACCAGCAGACAACACCGCAGTAGGTAATGAACAGCAGGTACAATGACAGCTACAGACCAGCAGTACACAGCAGTAGGTAATGACCAGTAGGTACAATGACAGCTATAGACCAGCAGTACACAGCAGTAGGTAATGACCAGCAGGTACAATGACAGCTATAGACCAGTAGTACACAGCAGTAGGTAATGACCAGCAGGTACAATGACAGCTATAGACCAGTAGTACACAGCAGTAGGTAATGACCAGCAGGTACAATGACAGCTATAGACCAGCAGTACACAGCAGTAGGTAATAACCAGCAGGTACAATGACAGCTATAGACCAGCAGTACACAGCAGTAGGTAATGACCAGCAGGTACAATGACAGCTATAGACAAGCAGTACACAGCAGTAGGTAATGACCAGCAGGTACAATGACAGCTACAGACAAGCAGTACACAGCAGTAGGTAATGACCAGTAGGTACAATGACAGCTATAGACCAGCAGTACACAGCAGTAGGTAATGACCAGCAGGTACAATGACAGGTATAGACCAGCAGTACACAGCAGTAGGTAATGAACAGCAGGTACAATGACAGCTACAGACCAGCAGTACACAGCAGTAGGTAATGACCAGTAGGTACAATGACAGCTATAGACCAGCAGTACACAGCAGTAGGTAATGACCAGCAGGTACAATGACAGCTATAGACCAGTAGTACACAGCAGTAGGTAATGACCAGCAGGTACAATGACAGCTATAGACCAATAGTACACAGCAGTAGGTAATGACCAGCAGGTACAATGACAGCTATAGACCAGCAGTACACAGCAGTAGGTAATGACCAGCAGGTACAATGACAGGTACAGACCAGCAGTACACAGCAGTAGGTAATGACCAGCAGGTACAATGACAGCTATAGACCAGCAGTACACAGCAGTAGGTAATGACCAGCAGGTACAATGACAGGTACAGACCAGCAGTACACAGCAGTAGGTAATGACCAGCAGGTACAATGACAGCTATAGACCAGCAGTACACAGCAGTAGGTAATGACCAGCAGGTACAATAACAGGTATAGACCAGCAGTACACAGCAGTAGGTAATGACCAGCAGGTACAATGACCGGTATAGACCAGCAGTACACAGCAGTAGGTAATGACCAGCAGGTACAATGACAGCTACAGACCAGCAGACAACACCGCAGTAGGTAATGACCAGCAGGTACAATGACAGCTATAGACCAGCAGTATACAGCAGTAGGTAATGACCAGCAGGTACAATAACAGCTAAAGACCAGCAGTACACTGCAATAGGTAATGACCAGCAGGTACAATGACAGCTAAAGACCAGCAGTACACAGCAGTAGGTAATGACCAGCAGGTACAATGACAGATACAGACCAGCAGTACACAGCAGTAGGTAATGACCAGCAGGTACAATGACAGGTACAGACCAGCAGTACACAGCAGTAGGTAATGACCAGCAGGTACAATGACAGCTATAGACCAGCAGTACACAGCAGTAGGTAATGACCAGCAGGTACAATGACAGCTATAGACCAGCAGTACACAGCAGTAGGTAATGACCAGCAGGTACAATGACAGCTACAGACCAGCAGTACACAGCAGTAGGTAATGACCAGCAGTACACAGCAGTAGGTAATGACCAGCAGGTACAATGACAGCTACAGACCAGCAGTACACAGCAGTAGGTAATGACCAGCAGGTACAATGACAGCTATAGACCAGCAGTACACAGCAGTAGGTAATGACCAGCAGGTACAATGACAGCTATAGACCAGCAGTACACATCAGTGGGTAATGACCAGCAAGTACAATGACCGCTATAGACCAGCAGTACACAGCAGTAGGTAATGACCAGCAGGTACAATGACAGCTATAGGCCAGCAGTACACAGCAGTAGGTAATAACCAGCAGGTACAATGACAGCTATAGACCAGCAGTACACAGCAGTAGGTAATGACCAGCAGGTACAATGACAGCTATAGACCAGCAGTACACAGCAGTAGCTAATGACCAGCAGGTACAATGACAGCTACAGACCAGCAGTACACAGCAGTAGGTAATGACCAGCAGTACACAGCAGTAGGTAATGACCAGCAGGTACAATGACAGGTATAGACCAGCAGTACACAGCAGTAGGTAATGACCAGCAGGTACAATGACAGCTATAGACCAGCAGTACACAGCAGTAGGTAATGACCAGCAGGTACAATGACAGCTACAGACCAGCAGTACACAGCAGTAGGTAATGACCAGCAGGTACAATGACAGCTACAGACCAGCAGTACACAGCAGTAGGTAATGACCAGCAGTACACAGCAGTAGGTAATGACCAGCAGGTACAATGACAGGTATAGACCAGCAGTACACAGCAGTAGGTAATGACCAGCAGGTACAATGACAGCTACAGACCAGCAGTACACAGCAGTAGGTAATGACCAGTAGGTACAATGACAGCTATAGACCAGCAGTACACAGCAGTAGGTAATGACCAGCAGGTACAATGACAGGTATAGACCAGCAGTACACAGCAGTAGGTAATGACAAGCAGGTACAATGACAGCTATAGACCAGCAGTACACAGCAGTAGGTAATGACCAGCAGGTACAATGACAGCTATAGACCAGCAGTACACAGCAGTAGGTAATGACCAGCAGGTACAATGACAGCTACAGACCAGCAGTACAGAGCAGTAGGTAATGACCAGCAGGTACAATGACAGCTACAGACCAGCAGTACACAGCAGTAGGTAATGACCAGCAGGTACAATGACAGCTACAGACCAGCAGTACACAGCAGTAGGTAATGACCAGTAGGTACAATGACAGGTATAGACCAGCAGTACACAGCAGTAGGTAATGACCAGCAGGTACAATGACCGGTATAGACCAGCAGTACACAGCAGTAGGTAATGACCAGCAGGTACAATGACAGGTATAGACCAGCAGTACACAGCAGTAGATAATGACCAGCAGGTACAATGACAGCTATAGACCAGCAGTACACAGCAGTAGGTAATGACCAGCAGGTACAATCACAGCTATAGACCAGCAGTACACAGCAGTAGGTAATGACCAGCAGGTACAATGACAGCTAAAGACCAGCAGTACACAGCAGTAGGTAATGACCAGCAGGTACAATCACAGCTATAGACCAGCAGTACACAATAGTAGGTAATGACCAGCAGGTACAATGACAGATACAGACCAGCAGTACACAGCAGTAGGTAATGACCAGCAGGTACAATGACAGCCATAGACCAGCAGTACACAGCAGTAGGTAATGACCAGCAGTACACAGCAGTAGGTAATGACCAGCAGGTACAAAGACAGCTATAGACCAGCAGTAAACAGCAGTAGGTAATGACCAGCAGGTACAATGACAGCTACAGACCAGCAGTACACAGCAGTAGGTAATGACCAGCAGGTACAATGACAGCTACAGACCAGCAGTACACAGCAGTAGGTAATGACCAGCAGGTACAATGACAGATACAGACCAGCAGTACACAGCAGTAGGTAATGACCAGCAGGTACAATGACAGCTACAGACCAGCAGTACACAGCAGTAGGTAATGACCAGCAGTACACAGCAGTAGGTAATGACCAGCAGGTACAATGACAGCCATAGACCAGCAGTACACAGCAGTAGGTAATGACCAGCAGGTACAATGACAGCTATAGACCAGCAGTAGGTAATGACCAGCAGGTACAATGACAGCTATAGACCAGCAGTACACAGCAGTAGGTAATGACCAGCAGGTACAATAACAGGTATAGACCAGCAGCACACAGCAGTAGGTAATGAACAGCAGGTACAATGACAGCTATAGACCAGCAGTACACAGCAGTAGGTAATGACCAGCAGGTACAATGACAGCTATAGACCAGCAGTACACAGCAGTAGGTAATCACCAGCAGGTACAATGACAGCTACAGACCAGCAGTACACAGCAGTAGGTAATGACCAGCAGGTACAATGACAGCTACAGACCAGCAGTACACAGCAGTAGGTAATGACCAGCAGGTACAATGACAGCTATAGACCAGCAGTACACAGCAGTAGGTAATCACCAGCAGGTACAATGACAGCTACAGACCAGCAGTACACAGCAGTAGGTAATGACCAGCAGGTACAATGACAGCTATAGACCAGCAGTACACAGCAGTAGGTAATGACCAGCAGGTACAATGACAGCTACAGACCAGCAGTACACAGCAGTAGGTAATGACCAGCAGGTACAAAGACAGCTATAGACCAGCAGTAAACAGCAGTAGGTAATGACCAGCAGGTACAATGACAGCTATAGACCAGCAGTACACAGCATTAGGTAATGACCAGCAGGTACAATGACAGCTATAGACCAGCAGTAGGTAATGACCAGCAGGTACAATGACAGCTATAGACCAGCAGTACACAGCAGTAGGTAATGACCAGCAGGTACAATGACAGCTATAGACCAGCAGTACACAGCAGTAGGTAATGACTAGCAGGTACAATGACAGGTATAGACCAGCAGTACACAGCAGTAGGTAATGACCAGCAGGTACAATGACAGCTAAAGACCAGCAGTACACAGCAGTAGGTAATGACCAGCAGGTACAATGACAGATACAGACCAGCAGTACACAACAGTAGGTAATGACCAGCAGGTACAATGACAGCTATAGACCAGCAGTACACAGCAGTAGGTAATGACCAGCAGGTACAAAGACAGCTACAGACCAGCAGTACACAGCAGTAGGTAATGACCAGCAGGTACAATGACAGATACAGACCAGCAGTACACAGCAGTAGGTAATGACCAGCAGGTACAATGACAGATACAGACCAGCAGTACACAGCAGTAGGTAATGACCAGCAGGTACAATGACAGCTACAGACCAGCAGTACACAGCAGTAGGTAATGACCAGCAGGTACAATAACAGCTATAGACAAGCAGTATACAGCAGTAGGTAATGACCAGCAGGTACAATGACAGCTATAGACCAGCAGTACACAGCAGTAGGTAATGACCAGCAGGTACAATGACAGCTACAGACCAGCAGTACACAGCAGTAGGTAATGACCAGCAGGTACAATGACAGCTATAGACCAGCAGTACACAGCAGTAGGTAATGACCAGCAGGTACAATGACAGCTATAGACCAGCAGTACACAGCAGTAGGTAATGACCAGCAGGTACAATGACAGCTACAGACCAGCAGTACACAGCAGTAGGTAATGACCAGCAGGTACAATGACAGCTACAGACCAGCAGTACACAGCAGTAGGTAATGACCAGCAGGTACAATGACAGCTACAGACCAGCAGTACACAGCAGTAGGTAATGACCAGCAGGTACAATGACAGCTACAGACCAGCAGTACACAGCAGTAGGTAATGACCAGCAGGTACAATGACAGCTATAGACCAGCAGTACACAGCAGTAGGTAATGACCAGCAGGTACAAAGACAGGTACAGACCAGCAGTACACAGCAGTAGGTAATGACCAGCAGGTACAATGACAGATATAGACCAGCAGTAGGTAATGACCAGCAGGTACAATGACAGATATAGACCAGCAGTAGGTAATGACCAGCAGGTACAATGACAGCTATAGACCAGCAGTACACAGCAGTAGGTAATGACCAGCAGGTACAATGACAGCTATAGACCAGCAAGTACACAGCAGTAGGTAATGACCAGCAGGTACAATGACAGCTATAGACCAGCAGTACACAGCAGTAGGTAATGACCAGCAGGTACAATGACAGCTATAGACCAGCAGTACACAGCAGTAGGTAATGACCAGCAGTACACAGCAGTAGGTAATGACCAGCAGTACACAGCAGTAGGTAATGACCAGCAGGTACAATGACAGCTATAGACCAGCAGTACACAGCAGTAGGTAATGACCAGCAGTACACAGCAGTAGGTAATGACCAGCAGTACACAGCAGTAGGTAATGACCAGCAGTACACAGCAGTAGGTAATGACCAGCAGGTACAATGACAGCTATAGACCAGCAGTACACAGCAGTAGGTAATGACCAGCAGGTACAATGACAGCTATAGACCAGCAGTACACAGCAGTAGATAATGACCAGTAGGTACAATGACAGCTATAGACCAGCAGTACACAGCAGTAGGTAATGACCAGCAGGTACAATGACAGCTACAGACCAGCAGTACACAGCAGTAGGTAATGACCAGCAGGTACAATGACAGCTACAGACCAGCAGTACACAGCAGTAGGTAATGACCAGCAGGTACAATGACAGCTACAGACCAGCAGTACACAGCAGTAGGTAATGACCAGCAGGTACAATGACAGCTATAGACCAGCAGTACACAGCAGTAGGTAATGACTAGCAGGTACAATGACAGCTATAGACCAGCAGTACACAGCAGTAGGTAATGACCAGCAGGTACAATGACAGCTACAGACCAGCAGTACACAGCAGTAGGTAATGACCAGCAGGTACAATGACAGCTACAGACCAGCAGTACACAGCAGTAGGTAATGACAAGCAGGTACAATGACAGATATAGACCAGCAGTAGGTAATGACCAGCAGGTACAATGACAGCTACAGACCAGCAGTACACAGCAGTAGGTAATGACAAGCAGGTACAATGACAGATATAGACCAGCAGTAGGTAATGACCAGCAGGTACAATGACAGCTACAGACCAGCAGTACACAGCAGTAGGTAATGACCAGCAGGTACAATGACAGCTATAGACCAGCAGTACACAGCAGTAGGTAATGACCAGCAGGTCCAATGACAGCTATAGACCAGCAGTACACAGCAGTAGATAATGACCAGCAGGTACAATGACAGGTATAGACCAGCAGTACACAATAGTAGGTAATGACCAGCAGGTACAATGACAGCTACAGACCAGCAGTACACAGCAGTAGGTAATGACCAGCAGGTACAATGACAGATACAGACCAGCAGTACACAGCAGTAGGTAATGACAAGCAGGTACAATGACAGCTACAGACCAGCAGTACACAGCAGTAGGTAATGACAAGCAGGTACAATGACAGATATAGACCAGCAGTAGGTAATGACCAGCAGGTACAATGACAGATACAGACCAGCAGTACACAGCAGTAGGTAATGACAAGCAGGTACAATGACAGATATAGACCAGCAGTAGGTAATGACAAGCAGGTACAATGACAGATACAGACCAGCAGTACACAGCAGTAGGTAATGACAAGCAGGTACAATGACAGCTACAGACCAGCAGTACACAGCAGTAGGTAATGACCAGCAGGTACAATGACAGCTATAGACCAGCAGTACACAGCAGTAGGTAATGACCAGCAGGTACAATGACAGCTATAGACCAGCAGTACACAGCAGTAGGTAATGACCAGCAGGTACAATGACAGCTATAGACCAGCAGTAGGTAATGACCAGCAGGTACAATGACAGCTACAGACCAGCAGTACACAGCAGTAGGTAATGACCAGCAGGTACAATGACAGCTATAGACCAGCAGTACACAGCAGTAGGTAATGACCAGCAGGTACAATGACAGCTATAGACCAGCAGTACACAGCAGTAGGTAATGACCAGCAGGTACAATGACAGCTATAGACCAGCAGTACACAGCAGTAGGTAATGACCAGCAGGTACAATGACAGCTATAGACCAGCAGTACACAGCAGTAGGTAATGACCAGCAGGTACAATGACAGCTACAGACCAGCAGTACATAGCAGTAGGTAATGACCAGCAGGTACAATGACAGCTATAGACCAGCAGTACACAGCAGTAGGTAATGACCAGCAGGTACAATTACAGCTATAGACCAGCAGTACACAGCAGTAGGTACTGACCAGCAGGTACAATGACAGATACAGACCAGCAGTACACAGCAGTAGGTAATGACCAGCAGGTACAATGACAGGTATAGACCAGCAGTACACAGCAGTATTTAATGACCAGCAGGTACAATGACAGCTATAGACCAGCAGTACACAGCAGTAGGTAATGACCAGCAGGTACAATGACAGCTATAGACCAGCAGTACACAGCAGTAGGTAATGACCAGCAGGTACAATGACAGCTATAGACTAGCAGTACACAGCAGTAGGTAATGACCAGCAGGTACAATGACAGCTATAGACCAGCAGTACACAGCAGTAGGTAATGACCAGCAGTACACAGCAGTAGGTAATGACCAGCAGGTACAATGACAGCTATAGACCAGCAGTACACAGCAGTAGGTAATTACCAGCAGGTACAATGACAGCTATAGACCAGCAGTACACAGCAGTAGGTAATGACCAGCAGGTACAATGACAGCTACAGACCAGCAGTACACAGCAGTAGGTATTGACCAGCAGGTACAATGACAGCTATAGACCAGCAGTACACAGCAGTAGGTATTGACCAGCAGGTACAATGACAGCTATAGACCAGCAGTACACAGCAGTAGGTAATGACCAGCAGGTACAATGACAGCTACAGACCAGCAGTACACAGCAGTAGGTATTGACGAGCAGGTACAATGACAGCTATAGACCAGCAGTACACAGCAGTAGGTATTGACCAGCAGGTACAATGACAGCTATAGACCAGCAGTACACAGCAGTAGGTAATGACCAGCAGGTACAATGACAGCTATAGACCAGCAGTACACAGCAGTAGGTAATGACCAGCAGGTACAATGACAGCTATAGACCAGCAGTACACAGCAGTAGGTAATGACCAGCAGGTACAATGACAGCTATAGAAGATAGGAGTGATCACAGCGCCAAAAGGCCTAAGGGTATGTATACACACAGATGCAGTGAGGTAGGATTGAGTACTAAATGAAATTTATTATATACAGTTTGGACTAGTTAAAAATAGAGTAATAAAAACAGTAAACCTGATTTCCAGCAAGGAAATCTGACATAAAAGCTTAACAGCTGTATAGGGAGAACTGTTAAATTACTCCCACTTATAATAATATTAAAATTATTAAACCATAAAACACTGCATAAAAACAACTAATCAATGTTAACCCAGCCCCAGGTTATGGGTACAGGTGAATAAGGAAGTATTCCGATACGTGAGTGAGCAGGTGGAAAGCCACCTACTTATTCAAGCCGTTAAATAGTGGCAGCAGGTTCCTGGTGGCGCTATTTAAAACGGCTGTAAAAGACTGAAAGGTAAAGTGCTAGAATGTTTAGCACAGTAGAGATCAGTTAACAGTTATGGATCCATATCTGAGGATTTGCCACGGTATAGATCCCAAAAAAGGAGTGCTTGACATACGCCGCACTCGAATTAGAGTCTATGGCACCAAGTTCTGGCAAATCAAACAGTAATATCAACAATGCCTAAGTGTGATTTATAAGTGATAACACGAAAGTGCTGGGTGTGTGACAAACAATAGAACACGTGAATAGGTGCGTTTCAAATAAGCAATAAAAATGCTGGCGATGATTACACAAAATCTAGTACAATGCTAGCATTAGTTACACAAAAAGATAGATTTAAAATTTAACAAATACTTATAAAAAATCCAGATGGATATCCCCAAAAAATATATATAAAATTGGTGTTCAACAAAGGATAATAAAGAGCAATGCAGTTCAAAAATATCAGTGAAAAAGATGTCAGTGAAAAGTTGTCAGTAAAAAATATATATATATAGTCAGTGAAAAAATATATATACACGGTGGCACTAAAAAATCCAGAGGAAATCCTATTCAGCCGAAAAAACGTGATGGAAAAAATTGATGGTTAAAGGAAAAAATGATGATTTAGATAACAAAATAATTTGCAACAAAGTGTGTCAGTGAAAAATAAAAAACACGTTGTATCCAGTGGTGAATCAAAAATGTTCAGTTTGAATTCTTTCAAAATGAATTGTGATGATAATCTGGAAAGGGTTTTCCAAAGTAATCCTTTATGGGGCTCAGCCGTTCCTAGGATTTATCATCGATCCCTAAAAATCAAAAAATAAACATAGCGTAGCACTATTGTTAGAAAGATGCGTAGAAAGATGCTTACCAATGGGTCTTCTACGCGTTTCGGTCCTCACAAGACCTTTATCAAGACTAGTTCATTGGTAAGCTAAGCATCTTTATATAGGTGTACTAATTCAATGACCGTAAGTAGCTTAAACTAATTCTACTTCCGGTTTTATCGCTACTTTCAATAGCAATTTCTTCTTGTTTTAAATGTTCTTATGTACTTTACATTTAGTATCTTAATGTTATGCTTGTGGGTGGTTTGTATCTGTGCTTATTACCCAATTTATAGTTTGTTTTGACATCGATTTTATGATGTCACTTCCGGTATATGATCCCAGGTTGGTTGGTGTAAACAAACCCGCTGTCATTTCCGGTTTACGGTTATTGAGTTATTAACTTTTAAAACTTAATTTGTTAGCTATTGAGTAGCATAACTTAATAACTTCATACATTTTCTTATAGGGGTGTGTATAGGACCCCTATCTTAATTTATACGTTTTCCACAATAAGAGTAAAGTATCTAGTGTAAGGGGCAGATAAAGTAAGGAAAGGACGTTGAACTATCATTCGATCATCAATATGTATAAACATAGACGATTGTGGGCAGGGGACCCTTATCAAAACCTATTGCGGTACAAACATATAATATATGCGTCTAATGGTCACACTAGAAGGAGTGAGTTTGTGTTGTATTTATATTAAAGTTAGTACTAAATGAAGTAGTGAAAATACAGATACATATTTTCCTAATAAATAAAATCCTGGAATCGTGATTGTTTTCCAAATACATAATCGACCTTATTTAGTTCAGTCACCATAATCGTTTTCAAATGGAGACGATTTTGCTGACGGATCGGTATGGATCTCTACCGAGATCTGAGGTTCTAATATGTTCCTAGTCGGTAGATATGGTGCCCATAGGCTGGTGACATATTGTCTAAAAGATAGACAGAGATCTCGACCCGAGATTGGGGGTTAGGTCATATCTAGGATGGTTATTGCCCCTAATCTTGTAGCTGAGGGTTATCATAACTATTAGGAGCACAAGAGCTCTAATCTTATAGGTAATATGATTCCCTAATTTCTAAAATTGGATATCGTTTTATTTCATGTATTGTTACTAGAATAGCAAGGTAGCTACATTCCTTGTCTGTACGTGAGGATGGATGAACTGAAGATTGATAAATTCTAGGAGCTAGTTATGTTCAATATAGTCTTATTACTGATGCTAGTGGTATTGTTTATTTAAAAGAGCCGTAAGTGGATCACTAACAGTCAGGTCATCAGTCTATAAGAAATGCCCAATTTCAAGAATATTTATTTAGTCTTGTGTCTCATTTTAAGCTATAGTTCAAAAGGGGTCTAGATACCAATGCGATATTAGAGGTTCCAGAATAGAAGTGAGGTTGCTAATGGTGGTTTACTTAAGAAAGGAGAATTTTTATATGGTATATTATGTGAGAAGGAAAATGTTTGGTGGACGTGAAACCATAAGCCCATAGGCTGGCATTAGTTGAGTCCAAACACATAAATTGGCATTAATTAAATAGATAGGTGAGGTCCTCTCTGTTGTTCAGACCTTTCGGATGAAGGCAATCCATTAGAAAGATCCATTTGGCCTCAGCTTTGAGGAGGGTTTTTTCAAAATCCCCTCCTCTCCAATTTTTTATCACTTTCTGTATGCCCATAAACTTCATCTCTTGTATTTTGCCATTATGTTTGGTGGCAAAATGTTTGTACAGTATCGTGTCTTTATCCTGTTTTTCAATTAACCGGATATGCTCTCTTAACCTATCTCTGAGGCTTCTCGAGGTCTGACCAATGTATTGGAGGCCACAGGAGCACTCTATGAGGTAGATGATACCTGTATCCTGGCATCTGATAAGGTCCTTGATCTTAAATTCTTCTCCAGTCTGCGTTGATTTGAATATTTTTGTTTTAACCCCTCTTTTACAAGCTTTGCAGCTTGGACACGGAAAGAAACCTTTAATTGGTTTTCCTTGTAAACTTTGCATGTTGGGTTTTTTCTTTCTTAGCAGGCTTGGAGCTAGTCTGTTTTTTAGATTCCCGGTCTTCTTGTATACAAAACTTGGTTGGTCTGGGAGTTTTTCTCCAATAATATCATCGTTTTTCAACAGATGCCAGTGTTTTTTAAAAATTGTTTCCATGATGTGCCGATTTCTGCTGTACTCAGTAATCATTGGTACATTGAGGGTCTCCTCTGTTCCGTATTTCCTCCTCTCTTTGTATTTTGTTAATTCCTTTCTTTCCACTTTTCTTACTTCCTCTATCTTACAGTCCAATTCTTCCTCCTTATAACCTCTTTCAATGAATTTTTCTTTCAGACGTGTTGCTTGTTGTTCCCATTTTTCAATGTTGGAGCAATTTTTTCGAACCCTTAGGAGTTGGATTTTGGGAATATTCTTTTTCCACTTTTCATGATGGCAACTTTCGTAGTGTACATAATTGTTGCTGTCAACTGTTTTGAAATGTGTGGAAGTTTCCCATTTGTCGTTTTTCACTTCTATTTGTAGATCTAGA
Source organism: Bombina bombina (assembly GCF_027579735.1). Lineage (NCBI taxonomy): Eukaryota > Metazoa > Chordata > Amphibia > Anura > Bombinatoridae > Bombina > Bombina bombina. Next base: position 21,666,654 of record NC_069502.1, on the reverse strand, counting down.
AAGACAATTTCTTTTAAGCTCCAAGTATGGGTGAATTTGAGGTTCAAGTTGTTCTGGTTCATGATCTCGATCGTGTAAAGTAGATCTTGTATTGAACCTTTCCAGATGATTAGAATATCATCTATGTATCTGCGGTAGAGGACCAGGTCCGCGCTCGCTGGGCAGGAGTCCCAGAAGATACTCTCCCATTTGCCCATATACAGGTTGGCGTAGCTGGGCGCGAACCTGGTCCCCATGGCTGTACCGCAGATTTGTTGGTAATAGACCCCCTCGTTACAAAAATAATTATGCTGTAGGATGTATTGAATACTATCCACTATGAACTTAGCCTGTTCTTCTAACATCTCTGGATCTTTTCTCAAAAACCATCTTACTGCTTCAAGTCCCTCTATGTGGGGTATACTGGTGTATAAAGCAGCGACGTCACAGGTCGCCATAATATATCCATCTTCCCACGGGATTTCTTCCAAGATATTTAAAACTTGGGTGGAGTCTCTCAAATAGGACGGGAGGGATCTTACATACTTCTGGAGATGTTGGTCGACGTATTCTGACAAGTCGCTGGTGAGTGATCCAATTCCGGAGATGATTGGGCGACCAGGTGGCTCTTTGAGATTTTTGTGTATCTTAGGCAAGTGGTATATTATGGGTGTTAACGGATATTTGATGTCCAAATAGCTGTATTCTTTTTCATCCAATATGCCTGATGTTTTTGCTTTTTCTAGAAGTTCCTTCAGTTCTTCCTGGAACCTATTCACGGGATCGTTCCTGAGCTTTAGGTATGTCGTCTGATCGTTGAGTAGGCGTTGGTTCTCTGCCATATACTTCTCTCTATCCAAGATGACTATACCTCCACCTTTATCAGCTGGTTTAATCGTTAATTGGTTGTTGTTCTCTAGTCTCCTGATTGTTTCTGTATGTTGCTTTGATAGATTTGGTTTAATTCTTTTCAAGCTTTTTTGCTTGATATCTCTAATATCTTTGGTGACCATTATTTCAAATGCCTCAATGGCATTTCATTTCGCATAGGTGGAATAAAACCTCGATTTTGGTTTTAACCCTGTGTGTATATAGGGGTCCTCAGCATTTGCTGATGTATAGCTTTTTGTTGATACCGGGTCCAATGGAGTTTTTAGGAAGTACCTTTTTAGGGTTAATTTCCTTACGAAATTCTTGGTGTTCATGAATGTTTGAAATTTGTCCATACTTCTTGCTGGAGCAAATGAGAGACCATATTTCAAAATCTCTCTTTCCTCTTTGTTAATTTCATATGTGCTGAGATTAAAAATACCATCTCCAATACTTTTATTATTGTTTGGAGTGTATGATGTAGTTGCTATCTGTATAGATTCTTTATCATCCAGCATCCTCTTTTCTTCATCATTTGTTTCTAATTTCTTTTTTGTTTTTTTGCCTCCACGTTTTCCTCTGGTCTTTTTCCTTTGGTTTAGTATTGTTAGATTTGAGGTTTCTTCTTTTATTTTATTTGTTTGTCTTTTGCTGTTGATGGATTCATCCTTAAAAAATGTGATGAAGAGGCAGTTTGATTTAAACTTGTTCCCAAATTTGTGTCAGCATTCTGTGCCGTTCTGTTAGAACCTTCATTTTGTCTAAATACCATGTCTGGTTTTTTAGAGATTGTCTTAGTATGTGATTCATAGGTTCTTCTTTCATGGTCACCATGCATTCCATCTTTTATTGGCAAAGTTTCGTTATCCCAATTCCCATGTCTCGATCCAGCGTTGTAATAGTCATTGCTTTGATCTCTTGTATGTCTTTGATTACCAAAGTAATTTTGGGAATTGTTCCATCTTTCTCCTCTGTGTTGACGTTTATGTGCCCTTCTATAGTGCCATGCAGGATATTGTGTTTGGCTGTGGTTATCTCTATCTCTAAAGTTGTTTCTATAGTTGTTCCTATAGAATCTCTGATAGGGTGCCTTATCCCATGGTCTTAGAGGACTGTCATACTGTCTGTAGTATGGTTCTGGTCTGTAATGTTGTGACCCTCGCCACTGTTCGTCTTCCCTTCTGTAATTGGAACTATCTCTATAGTTAATATCTCTATCACATTCATATCTATTGGGACTATAGTCCGAGTACATCCTATCTCTTTGAAATCTGTTGGTATATGATTTTTGTGGGCGAGGTCTATTTTGCCTTAATTGTTGTGTGTGCTGATTTGTCACTTCAAGTTGTCCTTCATGTGTCATATTACCATTACATTGTTCTATTGTATTCCCCCCCGTGGTCTCATTGGTTAGTGTGGAATCTACAATTTCAATACTTTCATTAGCATTAATTCTTTTTCCGTCTAATTCTCTCTTTAGTTTTTTGGTTTTCTTTGTGATTACATCCTCTCTAATTTTTGTCACTTTTTTGACTAAATTTATTTTCTTCTCAGAGATATCAATCCCAGAGCTTTCTAGGTTCATCAATATCTGTTCATCCTCTTTAATTTCAGTATCAGTTTCGTGTAGTAATTCATCCCAATAATCAATAATAATATTCATTAAGGTGACAGAAGCGGTTGATAGAGCTTCTGTCCATCTTTTAGAGTATTTGGGTTTGGATATTGGAAAAGCACAATCTTTAGTGACCATTAGACCTTTAGGTATAATGTTGAGTTCAATACATTTTCTAAGAAATGATATATCAGCTTTGTACTTAACTTCTGATATTAATGATTTCTCTAAGTTTTTGAAAATGGTTTGGGTGTCCAAACAATCATCTCCTTCTTTATCTGTAAAACATGCATCGAGGTCAAGAGAAGAATTTAAGATCAAGGACCTTAAGATCAAGGACCTTATCAGATGCCAGGATACAGGTATCATCTACCTCATAGAGTGCTCCTGTGGCCTCCAATACATTGGTCAGACCTCGAGAAGCCTCAGAGATAGGTTAAGAGAGCATATCCGGTTAATTGAAAAACAGGATAAAGACACGATACTGTACAAACATTTTGCCACCAAACATAATGGCAAAATACAAGAGATGAAGTTTATGGGCATACAGAAAGTGATAAAAAATTGGAGAGGAGGGGATTTTGAAAAAACCCTCCTCAAAGCTGAGGCCAAATGGATCTTTCTAATGGATTGCCTTCATCCGAAAGGTCTGAACAACAGAGAGGACCTCACCTATCTATTTAATTAATGCCAATTTATGTGTTTGGACTCAACTAATGCCAGCCTATGGGCTTATGGTTTCACGTCCACCAAACATTTTCCCTCTCACATAATATACCATATAAAAATTCTCCTTTCTTAAGTAAACCACCATTAGCAACCTCACTTCTATTCTGGAACCTCTAATATCGCATTGGTATCTAGACCCCTTTTGAACTATAGCTTAAAATGAGACACAAGACTAAATAAATATTCTTGAAATTGGGCATTTCTTATAGACTTATGACCTGACTGTTAGTGATCCACTTACGGCTCTTTTAAATAAACAATACCACTAGCATCAGTAATAAGACTATATTGAACATAACTAGCTCCTAGAATTTATCAATCTTCAGTTAATCCATCCTCACGTACAGACAAGGAATGTAGCTACCTTGCTATTCTAGCAACAATACATGAAATAAAACGATATCCAATTTTAGAAATTAGGGAATCATATTACCTATAAGATTAGAGCTCTTGTGCTCCTAATAGTTATGATAACCTTCAGCTACAAGATTAGGGGCAATAACCATCCTAGATATGACCTAACCCCCAATCTCGGTCGAGATCTCTGTCTATCTTTTAGACAATATGTCACCAGCCTATGGGCACCATATCTACCGACTAGGAACATATTAGAACCTCAGATCTCGGTAGAGATCCATACCGATCCGTCAGCAAAATCGTCTCCATTTGAAAACGATTATGGTGACTGAACTAAATAAGGTTGATTATGTATTTGGAAAACAATCACGATTCCAGGATTTTATTTATTAGGAAAATATGTATCTGTATTTTCACTACTTCATTTAGTACTAACTTTAATATAAATACAACACAAACTCACTCCTTCTAGTGTGAACATTAGACGCATATATTATATGCTTGTACCGCAATAGGTTTTGATAAGGGTCCCCTGCCCACAATCGTCTATGTTTATACATATTGATGATCGAATGATAGTTCAACGTCCGTTCCTTACTTTAACTGCCCCTTACACTAGATACTTTACTCTTATTGTGGAAAACGTATAAATTAAGATAGGGGTCCTATACACACCCCTATAAGAAAATGTATGAAGTTATTAAGTTATGCTACTCAATAGCTAACAAATTAAGTTTTAAAAGTTAATAACTCAATAACCGTAAACTGGAAATGACAGCGGGTTTGTTTACACCAACCAACCTGGAATCATATACCGGAAGTGACATCATAAAATCGATGTCAAAACAAACTATAAATTGGGTAATAAGCACAGATACAAACCACCCACAAGCATAACATTAAGATACTAAATGTAAAGTACATAAGAACATTTAAAACAAGAAGAAATTGCTATTGAAAGTAGCGATAAAACCGGAAGTAGAATTAGTTGAAGCTACTTACGGTCATTGAATTAGTACACCTATATAAAGATGCTTAGCTTACCAATGAACTAGTCTTGATAAAGGTCTTGTGAGGACCGAAACGCGTAGACGACCCATTGGTAAGCATCTTTCTAACAATTCTCAAATTGCAAAAATTGTGCTACGCTATGTTTATTTTTTGATTTTTAGGGATCGATGATAAATCATAGGAACGGCTGAGCCCCATAAAGGATTACTTTGGAAAACCCTTTCCAGATTATCATCACAATTCATTTTGAAAGAATTCAAACTGAACATTTTTGATTCACCACTGGATACAACGTGTTTTTTATTTTTCACTGACACACTTTGTTGCAAATTATTTTGTTATCTAAATCATCATTTTTTCCTTTAACCATCAATTTTTTCCATCACGTTTTTTCGGCTGAATAGGATTTCCTCTGGATTTTTTAGTGCCACCGTGTATATATATTTTTTCACTGACTATATATATATATATTTTTTACTGACAACTTTTCACTGACATCTTTTTCACTGATATTTTTGAACTGCATTGCTCTTTATTATCCTTTGTTGAACACCAATTTTATATATATTTTTTGGGGATATCCATCTGGATTTTTTATAAGTATTTGTTAAATTTTAAATCTATCTTTTTGTGTAACTAATGCTAGCATTGTACTAGATTTTGTGTAATCATCGCCAGCATTTTTATTGCTTATTTGAAACGCACCTATTCACGTGTTCTATTGTTTGTCACACACCCAGCAATTTCGTGTTATCACTTATAAATCACACTTAGGCATTGTTGATATTACTGTTTGATTTGCCAGAACCCGGTGCCATAGACTCTAATTCGAGTGCGGCGTATGTCAAGCACTCCTTTTTTGGGATCTATACCGTGGCAAATCCTCAGATATGGATCCATAACTGTTAACTGATCTCTACTGTGCTAAACATTCTAGCACTTTACCTTTCAGTCTTTTACAGCCGTTTTAAATAGCGCCACCAGGAACCTGCTGCCACTATTTAACGGCTTGAATAAGTAGGTGGCTTTCCACCTGCTCACTCACGTATCGGAATACTTCCTTATTCACCTGTACCCATAACCTGGGGCTGGGTTAACATTGATTAGTTGTTTTTATGCAGTGTTTTATGGTTTAATAATTTTAATATTGTTATAAGTGGGAGTAATTTAACAGTTCTCCCTATACAGCTGTTAAGCTTTTATGTTAGATTTCCTTGCTGGAAATCAGGTTTACTGTTTTTATTACTCTATTTTTAACTAGTCCAAACTGTATATAATAAATTTCATTTAGTACTCAATCCTACCTCACTGCATCTGTGTGTATACATACCCTTAGGCCTTTTGGCGCTGTGATCACTCCTATCTTCTTCAGTTTTTGCTCTTTTAGGGGATGGTTAGACCCCTTTTGTGCATCACAGCTTAGGGTGCATCTTAGCGCTGCAATACCACACATATCTCCTTTGACTTACAATGACAGCTATAGACCAGCAGTACACAGCAGTAGGTAATGACCAGCAGGTACAATGACAGCTAAAGACCAGCAGTACACAGCAGTAGGTAATGACCAGCAGGTACAATGACAGCTAAAGACCAGCAGTACACAGCAGTAGGCAATGACAAGCAGGTACAATGACAGCTATAGACCTGCTTCCTCCCATTGGTCCTATTGTGTTTCCTGCTTGCTCTCATGTGGTCCTATTGTGTTTCCTGCTTGCTCTCATTTGGTCCTATTGTGTTTCCTGCTTGCTCTCATTTGGTCCTATTGTGTTTCCTGCTTGCTCTCACTTTGTCCTATTGTGTTTCCTGCTTGCTCTCATTTGGTCCTATTGTGTTTCCTGCTTGCTTTCATTTCTTCCTATTGTGTTTCCTGCTCGCTCTCATTTGGTCCTATTGTGTTTCCTGCTTGCTCTCATTTGGTCCTATTGTGTTTCCTGCTCGCTCTCATTTGGTCCTATTGTGTTTCCTGCTTGCTCTCATTTGGTCCAATTGTGTTTCCTGCTTGCTCTCACTTTGTCCTATTGTGTTTCCTGCTTGCTCTCATTTGGTCCTATTGTGTTTCCTGCTTGCTTTCATTTCTTCCTATTGTGTTTCCTGCTCGCTCTCATTTGGTCCTATTGTGTTTCCTGCTCGCTCTCATTTGGTCCTATTGTGTTTCCTGCTCGCTCTCATTTGGTCATATTGTGTTTCCCGCTTGCTCTCACTTGGTCCTATTGTGTTTCCTGCTTGCTCTGATTTGGTCCTATTGTGTTTCCTGCTTGCTCTCATTTGATCCTATTGTGTTTCCTGCTCGCTCTCTCTTTGTCCTATTGTGTTTCCTGCTTGCTCTCATTTGGTCATATTGTGCTTCCTGCTTGCTCCCACTTGGTCCTATTGTGTTTCCTGCTTGCTCTCACTTGGTCCTATTGTGTTTCCTGCTTGCTCTCACTTTGTCCTATTGTGTTTCCTGCTTGCTCTCATTTGGTCCTATTGTGTTTCCTGCTTGCTCTCACTTTGTCCTATTGTGCTTCCTGCTTGCTCCCACTTGGTCCTATTGTGTTTCCTGCTTGCTCTCACTTTGTCCTATTGTGTTTCCTGCTTGCTCTCATTTGGTCCTATTGTGTTTCCTGCTCGCTCTCATTTGATCCTATTGTGTTTCCTGCTCGCTCTCATTTGGTCCTATTGTGTTTCCTGCTCGCTCTCATTTGATCCTATTGTGTTTCCTGCTTGCTCTCATTTGGTCCTATTGTGTTTCCTGCTTGCTCTCATTTTGTCCTATTGTGTTTCCTGCTCGCTCTCACTTGGTCCTATTGTGTTTCCTGCTTGCTCTCATTTGGTCCTATTGTGTTTCCTGCTTTCTCTCATTTGATCCTATTGTGTTTCCTGCTTGCTCTCATTTGGTCATATTGTGTTTCCTGCTTGCTCTCATTTGGTCCTATTGTGTTTCCTGCTGACTCCCACTTGGTCCTATTGTGTTTCCTGCTCGCTCTCACTTGGTCCTATTGTGTTTCCTGCTTGCTCTCATTTGGTCCTATTGTGTTTCCTGCTTGCTCTCATTTGGTCCTATTGTGTTTCCTGCTTGCTCTCATTTGATCCTATTGTGTTTCCTGCTTGCTCTCATTTGTTCCTATTGTGTTTCCTGCTTACTCTCACTTGGTCCTATTGTGTTTCCTGCTTGGTCCCACTTGTTCCTATTGTGTTTCCTGCTCGCTCTCATTTGGTCCTATTGTGTTTCCTGCTTGCTTCCACTTGGTCCTATTGTGTTTCCTGCTTGCTCTCATTTGGTCCTATTGTGTTTCCTGCTCGCTCTCATTTGGTCCTATTGTGTTTCCTGCTTGCTCTCATTTGGTCCTATTGTGTTTCCTGCTCGCTCTCATTTGGTCCTATTGTGTTTCCTGCTCGCTCTCATTTTCTCCTATTGTGTTTCCTGCTCGCTCTCATTTGGTCCTATTGTGTTTCCTGCTTGCTTCCACTTGGTCCTATTGTGTTTCCTGCTTGCTCCCACTTGGTCCTATTGTGTTTCCTGCTTGCTCTCATTTGATCCTATTGCGTTTCCTTGTTTCCTGCTTGCTCTCATTTGGTCCTATTGTGTTTCCTGCTTGCTCCCACTTGGTCCTATTGTGTTTCCCGCTAGCTCCCACTTGGTCCTATTGTGTTTCCCGCTGGCTCCCACTTGGTCCTATTGTGTTTCCTGCTTGCTCCCACTTGGTCCTATTGTGTTTCCGGCTTACTCCCAACTTGGTCCTATTGTGTTTCCCGCTGGCTCCCACTGGTCCTATTGTGTTTCCTGCTTGCTCCCATTGGTCCTATTGTGTTTCCTGCTTGCTCCTACTTGGTCCTATTGTGTTTCCTGCTTGCTCTCATTTGGTCCTATTGTGTTTCCTGCTTGCTCTGACTTGGTCCTATTGTGTTTCCTGCTTGCTCTCATTTGGTCCTATTGTGTTTCCTGCTGGCTCTGACTTGGTCCTATTGTGTTTCCTGCTTGCTCTCATTTGGTCCTATTGTGTTTCCTGCTTGCTCCCACTTGGTCCTATTGTGTTTCCTGCTTGCTCTCATTTGGTCCTATTGTGTTCCCTGCTTGCTCTCATTTGATCCTATTGTGTTTCCTGCTTGCTCTCATTTGGTCCTATTGTGTTTCCTGCTTGCTCTCATTTGGCCCCATTGTACTTCCTGCTTGCTCTCAATTGGTCCTATTGTGTTTCCTGCTTGCTCTCATTTGGTCCTATTGTGTTTCCTGCTTGCTCTCACTTGGTCCTATTGTGTTTCCTGCTTGCTCTCATTTGGTCCTATTGTGTTTCCTGCTTGCTCTCACTTGGTCCTATTGTGTTTCCTGCTCACTCTCACTTGGTCCTATTGTGTTTCCTGCTTGCTCCTACTTGGTCCTATTGTGTTTCCTGCTTGCTCTCATTTGGTCCTATTGTGTTTCCTGCTTGCTCTCACTTGGTCCTATTGTGTTTCCTGCTCGCTCTCACTTGGTCCTATTGTGTTTCCTGCTCGCTCTCACTTGGTCCTTTTTTGCTTCCTGCTCGTTCTCATTTGGTCCCATTGTGTTTCCTGCTTGCTCCTATTGTGTTTCCTGCTTGCTCTCATGTGGTCCTATTGTGTTTCCTGCTTGCTCCTATTGTGTTTCCTGCTTGCTCTCATTTGGTCCTATTATGTTTCCTGCTTGCTCTCAATTGGTCCTATTGTGTTTCCTGCTTGCTCCCACTTGGTTGTATTGTGTTTCCTGCTTGCTCTCATTTGGTCCTATTGTGTTTCCTGCTTGCTCTCACTTGGTCCTTTTGTGTTTCCTGCTTGCTCCCACTTGGTTGTATTGTGTTTCCTGCTTGCTCTCATTTGGTCCTATTGTGTTTCCTGCTTGCTCTCATTTGGTCCTATTGTGTTTCCTGCTTGCTCTCATTTGGTCCTATTGTGTTTCCTGCTTGCTCTCACTTGGTCCTATTGTGTTTCCTGCTTGCTCTCATTTGGTCCTATTGTGTTTCCTGCTTGCTCCCAATTGGTTGTATTATGTTTCCTGCTTGCTCTCATTTGGTCCTATTGTGTTTCCTGCTTGCTCTTATTTGGTCCTATTGTGTTTCCTGCTTGCTCCCAATTGGTTGTATTATGTTTCCTGCTTGCTCTCATTTGGTCCTATTGTGTTTCCTGCTTGCTCTCATTTGGTCCTATTGTGTTTCCTGCTTGCTCTCACTTGGTCCTATTGTGTTTCCTGCTCGCTCTCACTTGGTCCTATTGTGTTTCCTGCTCATTCTCATTTGGTCCTATTGTGTTTCCTGCTTGCTCCTACTTGGTCCTATTGTGTTTCCTGCTTGCTCTCATTTGGTCCTATTGTGTTTCCTGCTTGCTCTCATTCGGTCCTATTGTGTTTCCTGCTTGCTCCTACTTGGTCCTATTGTGTTTCCTGCTTGCTCTCATTTGGTCCTATTGTGTTTCCTGCTTGCTCTCACTTGGTCCTATTGTGTTTCCTGCTTGCTCCCAATTGGTTGTATTATGTTTCCTGCTTGCTCTCATTTGGTCCTATTGTGTTTCCTGTTTGCTCTTATTTGGTCCTATTGTGTTTCCTGCTTGCTCCCAATTGGTTGTATTATGTTTCCTGCTTGCTCTCATTTGGTCCTATTGTGTTTCCTGCTTGCTCTCATTTGGTCCTATTGTGTTTCCTGCTTGCTCTCACTTGGTCCTATTGTGTTTCCTGGTCGCTCTCACTTGGTCCTATTGTGTTTCCTGCTCATTCTCATTTGGTCCCATTGTGTTTCCTGCTTGCTCCTATTGTGTTTCCTGCTTGCTCCTACTTGGTCCTATTGTGCTTCCTGCTTGCTCTCATTTGGTCCTATTGTGTTTCCTGCTTGCTCCTACTTGGTCCTATTGTGCTTCCTGCTTGCTCTCATGTGGTCCTATTGTGTTTCCTGCTTGCTCCTACTTGGTCCTATTGTGTTTCCTGCTTGCTCTCATTTGGTCCTATTGTGTTTCCTGCTTGCTCTCATTTGGTCCTATTGTGTTTCCTGCTTACTCCCACTTGGTCCTATTGTGTTTCCTGCTTGCTCTCATTTGGTCCTATTGTGTTTCCTGCTTGCTCCTACTTGGTCCTATTGTGTTTCCTGCTTGCTCTCATTTGGTCCTATTGTGTTTCCTGCTTGCTCTCACTTGGTCCTATTGTGTTTCCTGCTTACTCCCACTTGGTCCTATTGTGTTTCCTGCATGCTCTCATTTGGTCCTATTGTGTTTCCTGCGTGCTCCCACTTGGTTCTATTGTGTTTCCTGCTTGCTCTCATTTGGTCCTATTGTGTTTCCTGCTTGCTCCCACTTGGTTCTATTGTGTTTCCTGCTTGCTCTCATTTGGCCTATTGTGTTTCCTGCTTGCTCCCACTTGGTCGTATTGTGTTTCCTGCTTACTCCCACTTGGTCCTATTGTGTTTCCTGCTTGCTGTCACTTGGTCCTATTGTGTTTCTTGCTTGCTCTCATTTGGTCCTATTGTGTTTCCTGCTTGCTCTCATTTGGTCCTATTGTGTTTCCTGCTTGCTCTCATTTGGTCCTATTGTGTTCCCTGCTTGCTCTCATTTGGTCCTATTGTGTTCCCTGCTTGCTCTCATTTGGTCCTATTGTGTTTCCTGCTCGCTCTCACTTGGTCCTATTGTGTTTCCTGCTCGTTCTCATTTTGTCCCATTGTGTTTCCTTCTTGCTCCTACTTGGTCCTATTGTGTTTCCTGCTTGCTCTCATTTGGTCCTATTGTGTTTCCTGCTTGCTCTCATTTGGTCCTATTGTGTTTCCTGCTTGCTCCTACTTGGTCCTATTGTGTTTCCTGCTTGCTCTCATTTGGTCCTATTGTGTTTCCTGCTTGCTCTCATTTGGTCCTATTGTGTTTCCTGCTTGCTCCCACTTGGTCGTATTGTGTTTCCTGCTTGCTCCTACTTGGTCCTATTGTGTTTCCTGCTTGCTATCATTTGGTCCTATTGTGTTTCCTGCTTGCTCTCATTTGGACCTATTGTGTTTCCTGCTTGCTCTCATTTGGACCTATTGTGTTTCCTGCCTTCTCCTATTGTGTTTCCTGCTTACTCCCACTTGGTCCTATTGTGTTTCCTGCTTACTTCCACTTGGTCCTATTGTGTTTCCTGCTTGCTCTCATTTGGTCCTATTGTGTTTCCTGCTTGTTCCCACTTGATCCTATTGTGTTTCCTGCTTGCTCTCATTTGGTCCTATTGTGTTTCCTGCTTGCTCTCATTTGGTCCTATTATGTTTCCTGCTTGCTCTCAATTGGTCCTATTGTGTTTCCTGCTTGCTCCCACTTGGTTGTATTGTGTTTCCTGCTTGCTCTCATTTGGTCCTATTGTGTTTCCTGCTTGCTCTCACTTGGTCCTTTTGTGTTTCCTGCTTGCTCCCACTTGGTTGTATTGTGTTTCCTGCTTGCTCTCATTTGGTCCTATTGTGTTCCCTGCTTGCTCTCATTTGGTCCTATTGTGTTTCCTGCTTGCTCTCATTTGGTCCTATTGTGTTTCCTGCTTGCTCTCATTTGGTCCTATTGTGTTTCCTGCTTGCTCTCATTTGGTCCTATTGTGTTTCCTGCTTGCTCCCAATTGGTTGTATTATGTTTCCTGCTTGCTCTCATTTGGTCCTATTGTGTTTCCTGTTTGCTCTTATTTGGTCCTATTGTGTTTCCTGCTTGCTCCCAATTGGTTGTATTATGTTTCCTGCTTGCTCGCATTTGGTCCTATTGTGTTTCCTGCTTGCTCTCATTTGGTCCTATTGTGTTTCCTGCTTGCTCTCACTTGGTCCTATTGTGTTTCCTGCTCGCTCTCACTTGGTCCTATTGTGTTTCCTGCTCATTCTCATTTGGTCCCATTGTGTTTCCTGCTTGCTCCTATTGTGTTTCCTGCTTGCTCCTACTTGGTCCTATTGTGCTTCCTGCTTGCTCTCATTTGGTCCTATTGTGTTTCCAGCTTGCTCCTACTTGGTCCTATTGTGCTTCCTGCTTGCTCTCATGTGGTCCTATTGTGTTTCCTGCTTGCTCTCATTTGATCCTATTGTGTTTCCTGCTTGCTCCTACTTGGTCCTATTGTGTTTCCTGCTTGCTCTCATTTGGTCCTATTGTGTTTCCTGCTTGCTCTCATTTGGTCCTATTGTGTTTCCTGCTTACTCCCACTTGGTCCTATTGTGTTTCCTGCTTGCTCTCATTTGGTCCTATTGTGTTTCCTGCTTGCTCCTACTTGGTCCTATTGTGTTTCCTGCTTGCTCTCATTTGGTCCTATTGTGTTTCCTGCTTGCTCTCACTTGGTCCTATTGTGTTTCCTGCTTACTCCCACTTGGTCCTATTGTGTTTCCTGCATGCTCTCATTTGGTCCTATTGTGTTTCCTGCGTGCTCCCACTTGGTTCTATTGTGTTTCCTGCTTGCTCTCATTTGGTCCTATTGTGTTTCCTGCTTGCTCCCACTTGGTTCTATTGTGTTTCCTGCTTGCTCTCATTTGGCCTATTGTGTTTCCTGCTTGCTCCCACTTGGTCGTATTGTGTTTCCTGCTTACTCCCACTTGGTCCTATTGTGTTTCCTGCTTGCTGTCACTTGGTCCTATTGTGTTTCTTGCTTGCTCTCATTTGGTCCTATTGTGTTTCCTGCTTGCTCTCATTTGGTCCTATTGTGTTTCCTGCTTGCTCTCATTTGGTCCTATTGTGTTCCCTGCTTGCTCTTATTTGGTCCTATTGTGTTCCCTGCTTGCTCTCATTTGGTCCTATTGTGTTCCCTGCTTGCTCTCATTTGGTCCTATTGTGTTTCCTGCTCGCTCTCACTTGGTCCTATTGTGTTTCCTGCTTGTTCTCATTTTGTCCCATTGTGTTTCCTTCTTGCTCCTACTTGGTCCTATTGTGTTTCCTGCTTGCTCTCATTTGGTCCTATTGTGTTTCCTGCTTGCTCTCATTTGGTCCTATTGTGTTTCCTGCTTGCTCCCACTTGGTCGTATTGTGTTTCCTGCTTGCTCCTACTTGTTCCTATTGTGTTTCCTGCTCGCTCTCACTTGGTCCTATTGTGTTTCCTGCTTGCTCTCATTTGGTCCTATTGTGTTTCCTGCTTGCTCCTACTTGGTCCTATTGTGTTTCCTGCTTGCTCTCATTTGGTCCTATTGTGTTTCCTGCTTGCTCTCATTTGGACCTATTGTGTTTCCTGCTTGCTCTCATTTGGACCTATTGTGTTTCCTGCTTGCTCCTATTGTGTTTCCTGCTTACTCCCACTTGGTCCTATTGTGTTTCCTGCTTACTTCCACTTGGTCCTATTGTGTTTCCTGCTTGCTCTCATTTGGTCCTATTGTGTTTCCTGCTTGTTCCCACTTGATCCTATTGTGTTTCCTGCTTGCTCTCATTTGGTCCTATTGTGTTTCCTGCTTGCTCTCATTTGGTCTTATTGTGTTTCCTGCTGGCTCTCACTTGGTCCTATTGTGTTTCCTGCTTGCTCTCATTTGATCCTATTGTGTTTCCTGCTTGCTCTCACGTGGTCCTATTGTGTTCCCTGCTTGCTCTCATTTGGTCCTATTGTGTTTCCTGCTTGCTCTCGCTTGGTCCTATTGTGTTTCCTGCTTGCTCTCACTTGGTCCTATTGTGTTTCCTGCTCGCTCTCACTTGGTCCTATTGTGTTTCCTGCTCGTTCTCATTTTGTCCCATTGTGTTTCCTGCTTGCTCTCACTTGGTCCTATTGTGTTTCCTGCTTGCTCTCACTTGGTCCTATTGTGTTTCCTGCTTGCTCTCACTTGATCCTATTGTGTTTCCTGCTTACCTATTTGCTATACACGTCTCCTCCTCAATTTCTCTTAGTCTATTCCTGCTCCACCTCCTCACCCATCTATCTTTGTCCTTTCTCCACGTCCAGGTCCTACTACTTGTTTTGTGGAGAATTGCTCAATGCAATGACTGGCTTCCTCACTTACTCTGTCCTTTATCACCATCACCAGGCTCCGGACAAGCTTCAAACACCATCTCATCTGGCTTTATCCGCAAGAAGATGTCTGGCTTCACCATTTGCAGCTCTGTATAAATAAACGACAGGAAACCATATCTGGTAAAAGATGTGCACAAACATTTATCCTCATATTTAGTGAACATTTTTCGGCACATCAACAATAGAGTCACAGTTTAGTCTATAACGGAGCACTAAGATAAGTGTCACATCATTAGCTAAAGTGGAATGCATTCTGGAATCTGATACATCACTATATGAAGTTTAGGGTATATATAGCGGAATTTTCCGTTTACACCATATTTGGTTAAAAATGTGCACAAACATTCATTCTCAAGTGTGCACAAACATCTAGGAGATATTTAGTCAACATCTTTTTGGCACATTAACAATAGAGTCACAGTTTATATAGCGGAATTCTCAGTTTACACCATATTTAGTAACACATTTGCACAAACATTCATCTTTAAGTGTGCACAAACATCTAGGAGACATTTTGTAAGCATTTTTCAACAATAGGGTCACAGTTTAATTTATAACGGAGCACTAAGATAAGTGTCACATCCTTAGTTTAAGAGGAATACATCCACGAATATAGCGGAAGTTTTAATTTACACCATATTTTTGTAATAAATGTGCACAAACATTCATCTTCGAGTGTGCACAAACATCTACGTGATATTCAGTGAATATCTTTCGGCACATTCACAATAGAGTCACAGTTTATATAAAGGATTTTTCTGCTTACACCATATTTGGTACAAAATGTGCACAAACATTCATTCTCAAGTGTGCACAAACATCTAGGAGAAAGTCAACATCTTTTTGGCACATTAACAAGAGTCACAGTTTAGTTTATAACGGAGCACTAACATAAGTGTCACATCTTTAGCCTAAGCGGAATACATCTGCAAATCTAATACATCACTAATAAACAGCGTTAAGAGTGATGAGCTAATCACTCTAATTATTATTATTATCGGTTATTTGTAGAGCGCCAACAGATTCTGCAGCGCTATTACTAATACTAATAAGGGGGCGGCACACCTCAATATAATAGAAATTAAGCTATACAGTGATAATATCGGTGTCCTATGCAGTACTATTTCACATCAAAATAAATAACAATAGATTATTAGTCAAATCCTAGCTTCACATTCACTATTGTAAATTTGTGTGACACAGTGACCATATACGTTTAAAAATATGTTGCAATAAATACTGTAAATACAAATCCCTAAAAGTCTCTCGGCTAGATTAAGAGTTTTGCGGTATGAGTGAAAAAGCAGCGTTATGGCTCTTTTTCACTACCGCTGGTATTACGAGTCTTGCAGGTATATCTGTACTGCACACTTTTTTAGCCGTAACGCAACGTAACTACTGCAGCTTTCAAAAAGTCCTTTTTCAATGGGACTTCCATAGCGCCGGTATTACGAGTTTGCCTGGGAGGCCAAAAAGTGAGCGGTCAGTAGTTATGAGTTTTGCGCTACTTCCTTTAAGTGACGTCATCCAAGATGGCGTCCCTTGAATTCCAATTGGCTGAATTCGGAATTAAAGGTGAAAACATCCTATTGGCTAATGCAATCAGACAATAGGATTGAGCTCGCATTCTATTGGCTGATTGGAACAGCCAATAGAATGCAAGCTCAATCCTATTGGCTGATTGGATCAGCCAATAGGATTGAAGCTCAATCCTATTGGCTGATTGCATCTGCCAATAGGATTTTTTACCCTTTAATTCCGATTGACTGAAGACTTTAATTCCGTCTGGATGAAGACTTCTGCCCGCTTGGATGAAGACTTCTGCGGGCTTTGCTGAGGACTTCTGCCGCTTCGTTGAGGATGGATGTCGGGTCTTCAAAAACTGTAAGTGGATCTTCGGGGGTTAGTGCTAGTTTTTTTAAGGGTTTATTGGGTGGGTTTTATTTTTAGCTTAGGGTTTGGGTTTGGGTTGAAAAAGAGCTAAATTCCCTTTTAAGGTCAATGCCCATCCAAATGCCCTTTTCAGGGCAATGGGGAACTTAGGTTTATTTAGATTTAGGTTTTTATTTGGGGGGTTTGGTTGTGTGGGTGGTGGGATTTACTGTTAAGGGGTTGTTAGTATTTTTTTCTACAGGTAAAAGAGCTGATTTATTTGGGGTAATGCCCTGCAAAAGGACCTTTTAAGGGCTATTGGTAGTTTAGTTTATGCTAGGGTTTTTTTTATTTTGGGGGGGGCTTTTTAATTTTGATACGGCTATTAAATTAGGTGTAATTAGTTTAAATATTTGACCATTTCTTTTTTTATTTTGTGTAATTTAGTGTTTTGTTTTTTTGTAATTTATTTGTAATTGTAGTGTAAGGTTAGGTGTTAGTGTAACTCAGGTTAGGTTTTATTTTACAGGTAAATTTGTATTTATTTTAGCTAGGTAGTTAGTAAATTGTTAAAAACTATTTACTAACTAGTCTACCTAGTTAAAATAAATACAAACTTAGCTGTGATATAAAAATAAAACCTAAGATAGATACAATGTAACTATTAGTTATATTGTAGCTATCTCAGGGTTTATTTTACAGGTAAGTATTTAGTTTTAAATAGGAATTATTTAGTTATTAATAGTAGGTTTTATTTAGATTTTTTTTAATTACATTAAAGGTAAGGGGTGTAAGGGTTAGACTTAGGGTTAGGAGTTAATAACTTTAGTATAGTGGCGGCGACGTTAGTGGTTAATAACTAATGTAGGTGGCGGCGATGTCGGGGGGCGGCAAATTAGGAGTTAATAAGTGTAATGTAGGTGTCAGAGATGTCGGGCGGCAGATTAGGGGTGTTTAGACTCAAGGTTTATGTTTTGTGTTAGGTCTAAACATAACTTTTTCTTTCCCCATAGGAATCAATGGGGCTGCATTATGGAGCTTTACGCTCCTTTATTGCAGGTATTAGACTTTTTTTCTGCCGGCTCTCCCCATTGATGTCTATGGGGAAATCGTGCACGAGCACGTAAAACCGGCTTACAGCAGCGCTGGTATTTGAGTGCGGTATGGAGCTCAATTTTGCACTCACTTATTGCCTGCTAACGCCGGGTTTTTGCAAACCTGTAATAGCAGCGCTATAGGGAGGTGAGCGGTGTAAATAACTTGCAAGCTAGCACCGCACCGCTCATAATGCAAAACTCGTAATCTAGCCGTCTGTGTAAAAAGTCTCGTTAAATGCTCCAATGACACAAAGGACAAGTGGCACGAAGGAAACTCTGTGGCTGCTCTCTGATAAGGCTCGTCAAAATCAGATGAATTTGTGAAGAAAGGAAAAAATACAGAGGCGCCTCTCACCAAACAAGATCCAGTCAGCAACAAAGTATATGTAAATATACTCACATTTAGCAAAGCACACTATAGTGCAACTGGAACAGACCGAGACTTCTGAGCCGCTAGTTAATATGGAGGATGTACGCTCTGATATATATGCGTTTAAAACGTGGTTCCATCAATATGATAATGTTCTTTGCATATAGTTTCAGTTTGGAATCGAATGTAATGTTAAAATATACTAAGAAATGTTGATGTCGCTAAAATATTAAGTATCTTTTTTAGTTTCTAAGTGAACACAATGTTAATTGATTTTGTCACAATATAAATGTATTGTTTTTGTATTTGCAATAGGAGAGAGGTCTAGCTATTAGGAGGCAACAGCTGAACACTATGCAACTGTGTGAAGTCACACAAGGAGGCGTGACTTTGAAAACAAGGTATCATTGATTGGCTATTATCCTTTCAAATAGACAGCGGTAGTGTGGTTATACACAGTCTGAGGAAACGGCGTTGCACGCCGAGAAACGCGTCACTGTTTTAATATGTTTTAAATTAAAGTATTTTAAACATACTACCGCTGCCTTTTTGGATGTTTTGAGGATCTATTGTTCTATGTACCTGTATCCCCACAAGTAGGAGCTTGCTGACAAGTTACCAATAGCGGCTACAACACGGAGCATTACGGGGAGAACACGGAACAGAATTCCTCTTGTGAGAGTTACCGCTGATCAGAGTCAGCCGAGAGGCTCAGAAGTCTCGGTCTGTTCCAATTGCACTATAGTGTGCTTTACTAAATGTGAGTATATTTACATATACTTTGTTGCCGACTGGATCTTGTTTGTTGATACTACACTTAGAGGCGCCTCTGTATTTTTTCCTTTCTTCACAAATTCATCTGATACATCACTACATTGGGGGATATTTATCAAAGCCTCAACTGCGTTGCATTCGCTGGCACAAATACGCTCGCCTAACATCGTGGCCACGGATCTCAATACGCTCTCCATATTTATAAAAAAAGCCGGCAAAAAGATGCGCACCAAGTACGGGGCGATGAGCATCAGACTGTTGTTAACTAGCAGTCATCGATCTTGCGTCTATTCGCCTTTTTAGCAACTTTATTTATACCGTCACTAAACGCTGCCACTATACTAAAATGTTTAACCCCTATGCCACCGCTCCCGGACCCCGCCGCAACTTAAATAAAGTTATTAACCACAATCCCGCTGCTCCCCAACACCGCCGCAACCTAAATAAAGTTATTAACCCCTATCCTGCCACTCCTGGATCCCGCCGCTTCCTAAATAAAGTTATTAACCCCTATCCCGCCGCTCACGGACCCCGCCGCCACTAAATAAACGTATTAACCCCTAAACCTCTGGCCTCCCACATCACTAATACTAACTAAACCTATTAACCCCTAAACCGTCAGCCCCCACATCGCCATAAACTAAATTAAGCTATTAACCCCTAAACCTAACAACCCGCTAACTTTAAATTAAAATTAAAAAATAAATTAAAACTTACCTGTAGAATTAAAATAAACTATTTTTAAACTATTAATTAACCTACCCTAACTATTATACTACAATTAAATTAAACTAGCAATTAAATAAACTAAATTACATATTAAAAAAAACCTAACCCTACTTAAATTATTTAAATCTACTATTAAACCTTATTACAAATTACTAAATTACCAAAAAAATAAACGCTAAATTACAAAAAATAAAAAACACTAAATTACGGAAAAAAAACCACATTATCAAAAATAAAAAAGAATTACACCTAATCTAATAGCCCTATCAAAATAAAAAGCGCACCCAAAATACCCCCCCCCAGTCTACAATAAACTACCAATGGCCCTTAAAAGGGCCTTTTGTGGGCATTGCCCCAAAGAAATAAGCTCTTTTACCTGTAAAAAAAATACAAACACCCCCCAACAGTAAAACCCACCACCCAATCAACCAACCCCCCCAAATAAAAAAACTATCTAAAATAACCTAAGCTCCCCATTGCCCTGAAAAGGGCATTTGTATGGGCATTGCACTTAAAAGGGCATTAAGCTCTTTTACCTGCCCAGACCCCAATCTAAAAATAAAACCCACCCAAAAAAAAACCTTAAATAAACCTAACACTAACCCCCGACGATCCACTTACAGTTATTGAAGTCCCGCTTGAAGGATCCATCCAGCCGGCAAGAAGTCTTCATCTTGGCGGCCTCTTCCATCTTCATGCAGCTGGCGAAGTCCTCATCCAGGCGGCTAGAAGTCTTCATCTAGACAGCATCTTCTATCTTCATCCATCCGGCGCGGAGCGGGTCTATCCTGAAGACATCCGGCGTGGAGCTCCTTTTAATAAGGGTCGCCGCCGTAAACTGGAACTTCAATGCAAGTGACGTCATCCAAGATGGCATCCCTTGCATTCCTATTGGCTAAAAGATTTCAATCAACCAATAGGATTAGAGCTGCTAAAATCCTATTGGCTGTTCCAAACAGTTTACAGCGGTGACCGTATGAAGAGTAGCTCGGTGCCGGATGTCTTCAGGATAGACTCGCTCCGCGCTGGATGGATGAAGATAGAAGATACCAGAGGCCACACAGATGAAGAATTCTTGCTGGCTGGATGGATCCTTCAAGTGGGACTTCAATAACTGAAAGTGGATCGTCGGGGGTTAGTGTTAGGTTTATTTAAGGGATTTTTGGGTGGGTTTTATTTTTAGATTAGGGTCTGGGCAGATAAAAGAGCTAAATGCCCTTTCAAGGGCAATGCCCATACAAATGCCCAGGGCAATGGGGAGATTAGGTTTTTTATTTGGGGGGGTTGGTTGGCTGGGTGGTGGGATTTACTGTTGGGGGTGTTTGTATTTTTTATTACAGGTAAAAGAGCTGATTTCTTTGGGGCAAAGCCCCACAAAAGGCCCTTTTATGTGCTATTGGAAGTTTATTGTAGGCTAGAGGGGGTTTTTATTTTGTGGGGGCTTTTTGATTAGGTGTAATTCTTTTTTATTTTTGATAATGTTTCCAAACCCCCCCCCCCCCCCCGTAATTTAGTGTTTTTTATTTTTTGTAACTTAGCGTTTATTTTTTTTGGTAATTTAGTAATTTGTAATAAGGTTTAATAGTAGATTTAAATAATTTGAGTAGGGTTAGGTTTTTTTAATATGTAATTTAGTTTATTTAAATGCTAGTTTAATTTAATTGTAATATAATAGGGTAGGTTAATTAATAGTTTAAAAATAATTTATTTTAATTCTACAAGTAAGTTTAAATTTATTTTAAGATAGGGATGTTGTAATTTTAATTTAAAGTAAGTGGGTTGTTAGGTTTAGGGGTTAATAGCTTAATTTAGTTTATGGCAATGTGGGGGGCTGGTTTAGGGGTTAATAAGATTAGTTAGTATTAGTGATGTGGGAGGCCAGAGGTTTAGGGGTTAATATGTTTATTTAGTGGTGGCGGGGTCCGGGAGCGGCGGGATAGGGGTTAATAACATTATGTAGGTGGTGGCGATGTCGGGGCGGCAGATTAGGGGTGTTTAGACTCAGGGTTTATGTTAGGGTGTTAGGTGTAAACGTTACTTGTTGTCAACCATATAAATCAATGGGATATCGGGCAGCACTGAACATAAGCTTTCGCTGCTTTCAGACTCCCATTGATTTCTATAGCATCCGCGGCCTCCAGGGTAGTGGATTGAAAACCAGGTACACTGGGCCGGAATAGCCGCGAGCGTACCTGTTAGAAATTTGATAAATGGGAAAAAGTGTCAAATAGAGCCGCATGAGTATTTGGAACATCTGTAATGATGTAAGCATCGATCTGCTTCGGATTGAGACCGGCGGATCGTATGTTACGTCACAAATTTCATTTTTTGCTTTTCTGTAGGCTTTGATAACTAGGTCGGATCAAGCTTGCAACAATTACACTGCGGAATTCCGGCGTATTTGCGCTCGACAGCTTGATAAATATCCCCCATTATGTTTAGGATATATATAGTTTTTTTCTGTGTACCACATATTTGGTGATAAATGTGCACAAACATCTAGGAAATATTTAGCATATGATTGGATTTAGGAATTTATCATATTACTTACCGTATGGTAAAAGACCAGATAACAAATAAGGCTGAATTTATAAACAGAGCTTTGACATAAAGTATCATTAAGAAAAGAACTGGTTTACGGATTCTATTAAACCGATGCCATTTGGGACAATATTACATACTATGCGGTAGATTTAACAAGGGCTCGCCGGGAACAACAGTTATGAAGCAGCTGCTTCTGAGGCTGTGGTCTTCAATCTGCACGATCCTATACGAGCGGGCTGAATGACACCCCCTGCTAGCGGCCACGAATCTGCATGGGGCGGCATTGCACAAGCAGTTCACAAGAACTGCTTGTTCAATGATAAATGCCGACAGCGTATGCTACATCGTATCATGTCCGCTCGCACTTTAATAAATCGGCCCTTATATATGTATGTGCATACAGTATGATATTATCGGAATGTTATGTTATAGATGTTACAATATACTTCTTTTATATGATATCGCCTGAGTGTTATGTTTAGGATTTATCTTTGGAATGGATCTATGGATATACAAGGTATTAACATATTAATTATGTTTATTGGTTTACTAAAGCAAATCAGCTGTTTGAATTGCTAATTGTTCCACATGCCTAACACACGCCCAGAATGGGCTGGTTACATTTTTTTTAGCTTTGCTAGCATTTAAAAGGACTTTATCTAGGTGCTATAAGCCTGATGAAACGGCTACTTAGTAAGCCGAGAAACGCGTTGCATGATAGGGGCATTATCACAAATGTCTCCTTTTCGCTGAATGCTTATTCTTTTTAACTTGTTTTTAAAATAAATTGTTTTTAACTTAAGCTAAGTGATAGCACCTTGATTTGTTTGCTGTGGAGCTCCCACTGTGTTTCCTGCATCCTAAAGTTGGTGGTTGCTGCTACCAGAAGAGGGTGAGTTGATAAATCCGGTGTTATCAGTCTGCTGCTGTTAGCACATTAGGGCGCTTTCCATAAATGTGATTACCCATTTGGCTACACTATTATTATTATTATTTGGATCTGTTTCCATTGGTTGATCTGCACGTGAGGCGTCCCTCCATGTTTTCTGCTTTTTAACATCCTAATCTGTTAGCACATTAATTTATTCTACAATCCCCTGACAAATAATGACAAGCATTAAGTCATAATTATACAAAGTTGTGATGAAAACCTGAGATAACTAATAACCAACTCTTTTCAAATAAAAATAGAACTAAATATATATCGCTGGTTAAGAAAACTTTTGCTTTTGTTTCTTAACTACAAAAGGGTTCAGTGGGATTGATTTGTGTTATTGACTAATGCAAAATAACTTAGATTGGGCTGAATCATTCTGCACCAGGAATATAAACATAATTTAATCTCCCCTGATAAATGTATTTATTTCATGTAGGTAAGAGTCCACAAATCATCATATGTGGGTATATTACCTGTACACCAGGAGAAGGCATAATACACCTACACCAGCCTATCACTCTTTAATTCCCCTCACACTGTCTAACAAAACAGAGTAGCAAAGCTAGAAAATAGGTATAAATACCAAGGAGGGACAAATGAAGTGCAAAACAGCACCTGCCACCCACTGATGATGATAATAATAAATGTTCAGGGTCGTGGACTCTCACCATCTTGAAAGCAATAAGTTTATCTAGTAAGTTGTATTATGCTTTCTTTCATATGATAGTGAGTCCACAAATCCCGTGGGATTCAGTACCCAAGCAGTGAAGTCCAGAAGACCACCAGAATAAGGCTTGTATGTTATTAGTCCGGCACGACGGGCCACAGTACTATCCTGCCAAGGCCACAGCAGAGTCATCAAAATGGGAGAACTAAAAAAATAAAGCAAAGACCAGGTAGCAGCTTTACAAATCTAGTCAAGAAAAGGATAATTACTAAAGACATATACAGTAGCCACTGCCCCACTTGAATGAGCAATAACATGCTCTGGAAACTTACCAGCCGCCAAATAGGCCTTTCTAACCAAAGCCTTAACCTAGCGTAGCTGTAGCCGTGCAACACTGTTGGGACCAGAATGATGCTTACCTGTGAAATTATTTTCTTTCCTAGCATAGAGAGTCCACAAATCCATTCTAATTACTAGTGGGAATTCAACATCTGGCCACAAGAAGGAGGCAAAGCAATAAGTATCCCTCCTACTTCCCATAATCCCCAGTCATTCAGCCTGAGGGAATACGGACAAAGAAGAGGAACACCCAGGGTATAGAGGGGTCTGAAGTTTAGAACATAATAAACCGTCTTGAATTTAGACAAGGGCGGGTCGTGGATTCTACATGGAGAGTCCACAAATCCATTCTAATTACTAGTGGGAACCAATACCCAAGCTAGAGGACACATAATGGAAAGGGAGGGAGAAACAAGACAGGGAACCTAAACTGAGGGCACCACCGCTTGAAGAACCTTTCTCCCAAAAGAAGCCTCATCTGAGGCAAAAACATCAAAATTGTAAAAGTTTTCAAAGGTATGTAACGAGGACCATGTGGCTGCCTTGCAAATTTGCTCCACAGAAACCTTGTTTTTAAAGGCCCAGGAAGAAGAAACAGCCTGAGTTGAATGAACCGTAATCCTCTCAGGACGCTGTCGCCCAGCTGTCTCATAAACTAATCTAATGACACTCGTCAATCAAAAAGAAAGAGTTGACGTGGCCTTGCATTTACCAGCAAACACCACAAAAAGGGCAGAAGATTGCAGAAAATTCCTAGTAGCTGTCACGCCGCTCCACTCCTCCTTGTGGCCATTGCCATGGACGCAGATGGCTGTTTCCAGTTGCCATGGCCATAGACGCGGCGGTGGTCTGGGCGCACCTGCCGCAACGTCATTCCTCTGAGCCTCCTGAAACGGTTCCTTAGCGCGAACCTGGGGCTATGTAAGTACCTCTGTTCCTTACTTACATCGCCCAAGTATAGGTGTGTTTGTGCTCCTGGGTGCTTATTTTCTGATTAACCCCTGAAACCCTGAACTGCTGATTGCCTTATTGTTGCTGAACTCTGCCTGTCTCAAGACTACTCCTACTCAAGACTACTTCCTCAGTGGTAATCTCTACGGAGGACAGGACAACATCTTCACCAGGTCCAAAAACCAAATTCTGTGATGCCAAGTTGAAGCAATTAGAATCACCAAAGTCTGCTACTGTTTGATAAAAGATATCACCCGAGGAAAGAGGGCAAACGGAGGAAAAATGTAAATCAGACCGAAATCCCATGGAACCGCTACAGCATCCACCAGAACTGCTTGCGGGTCCCTTGATCTGGACCTGTATCAGGGAAGTTTGATGTTTAGACGAGACTCCATCAGGTCCAACTCTGGAACCCCCCACCTGAGGGTTATCATTGAGAATACTTCTGGATGAAGAGCCCACTCCCTTGGGTGAGAACGTCTGCCTTCTCAGGTAATCTGCTTCCCAGTTGTCCACACCTGGGATGTGAATGGCCAAAATGTGGCAGTTATGAGACTCCGCCCACAGAAGAATGCAAGAAACCTCCTTCATCGCTAAGGAACTCCTTGTTCCTCCCTGATGGTCGACATAAGCCACTGATGTGATGTCCAATTGGAATCTGATAAACCAGACCGAACTGAGTTGAGGCCTAGCTGTCACGTATACCAGACAGCCAAGACCCCCCCACTGTCTGCCTGACTCCTTGTCACACCAGATTTGGCCCTTTCATGGCTAGTGGGATCTTGCTCTCTCTTGCTATCTACTGTTTTGCCATGCTGTGCTAGGCTGCAAGAGTTTAATCCCTACCCCCTACCACCTCACCCCCTCCTGTTCTTCAGCGGATTTGGGCTACGAAGAGCAACCGTAATCTCCCAGACCTTTTGTTCCCTTTATTCGGTGATGAGTACTTTGTCAGAGAAGAGCTGGTCTCTGACCGGAAAAACCCTCCTAGGCTGGCCGGGCTCCTGGAACTCCCGGGCGACCGCTTCTCAACGGACACCCGCCTAACCTCTCCCAGGCTGGCCAGGCTCCTGGAACTCCCGGTCTGCCATAGAACAGCAGGACACCCACTAACTTTACCCCTGGTTGTACCAGAGGCCCTTTGCCCCAGAGCTCCGCTCTTTTGGGGATTGGTAGCCCCTAGAGAGGACAAGAAGTGGGGGAATTACCGGAGGGGAGCTCCTTTGGGAGCCGGGGTTTTTAGACTACCCCTACCCCCATAACTTCAACAGACTGCATCTCTGGTCCCCAGTAACGAATCACGCCGCTTTTTTGACTGTGGCATCTGTGGATCGAGAGCTTTCAAATGAAACCGCCACCCCTGGGTCATGGGATTCTGCTACATTCAGCTACATAGCTGCAGTTGACAGGGAGGAAGCAGGACCCGTTTGGCGGAGCTACCCAGCCGGGGTAGTCGGGGTATCCGTTACATTGGTGGCTGTGGTGGGATCTGCTTCTTTCACACAGTTTCTGCTGACAGAGGAGACGTGCCACAGTAGCCGGTAACTATGGGAGCCTAGCTCCTAAGGAAAGTACAGGAGGAGCTGGCCCAGCTGGACGGTCCTAGTTCATATTGGGACCTGCTGGCACAGAGGGACCTTGTCCGCCCGCGACTCTAGAGGGAGGCTCTTCAACCAGAGCAGGGCTATCAAGTAACAACCCTACCCTCTGATGATGAAGATTACTGGCTCCAGTGGAAGTTACGAGTACCTTGCTGGATAACAGCTATAGGGACCTCCGATGGTACACTATGCAAAGTGACCATGGCTGGGGGATGACGCCCCCACCGGGGGCTTTGGCTACGGCGGTCCTGGATTACTATTTGAACTAATGGCAGAGGACCCAGATTTTAGGAGTCAGGCGGAGTGGAGACTTAAGGACATTTGTGAGTACAGAGGGAGCCTGCTGAGTCTCTCGGGGGTACCCTGGCTGCAAGACGATTTAGATTATATATGTGGCCAGGAATTGGAGATGGAACAAAGATACAAAAGACTGCTAGATTGCATTAAACTGCATGCCACAGAGCCTGCAGGGAGCTATGATACAGCAGTCTGAGATTCATGGAGGTTGGCCTTCGAGGAGTGGCAACAAGGGATAAGCGACAAAGAGCTGCTAGATACAGGTCAGCAGCCTGGCCCGAGCTTATGGTCCTGGCCCAGCAGAATCGCTGGCAACAGGGCAAAGGGCCGCAGCTCCAAGAAACAAGGGAGCGGCGGTATGCCGACCTCTCTTCCCAGCGGCAGAACCCCTTTCCTGGGAGAGAAGACAGTTGGTCTCCCTCCCTAGAGGCAGAACCCCTTGCAGGGAGAGATGGATATCAATATCTCTCCCCAGTGGCAGAAACCCTTGCAGGGAGAGACGGATGTTGATATCTCTCCCCAGCGGCAGAACCCCTTCCCGGGAGAGGAGACAGTCGGTCTCTCTCCTCAGCGGCAGAGACAGGTACAGGGAGAGGAAATAAACGGTCTCTCTCCCTAGCGGCAGAGCCATCCCCTGGGAGCAGAGGTAGTAGTCCTCCCTCCCCGTAGGCAGAACCCCCTGCAGGGAGAGACGGATGATGATATCTCTCCCCAGCAGCAGAACCCCTTCCTGGGAGAGGAAAAAGTTGGTCTCTCTCCCCAGCAGCAGAACCCCTTGCAGGGAGAGGAGACAGTTGGTCTCTCTCGCCAGCACCCCTTGCAAGGAGAGACGGATATGGATATCTCTCCCTAGCGGCAGAACCCCTTCCTGGGAGAGGAGACAGTTGGTATCTCTCCCCAGCGGCAGAACCCCTTGCAGAGAGAGATGGATGTTGATATCTCTCCCCAGCAGCAGAACCCCTTGCAGGGAGAAATGGATGTCAATATATCTCCCCAGTGGTAGAACCCCTTCATGGGAGAGGAGACAGTCTGTCTCTCTCCCCAGCGGCAGAGCCAGTTACAGGGAGAGGAGACAACCAGTCTCTCTCCCCAGCGGCAGCCCTGGGAGCGGTGGTAGTCGTCCTCCCTCCCCGTTAGCAGAACTAATTGCAGGGAGAGACGGATGTCGATAACTCTCCCCAGCAGCAGAATCCCTTCCTGGGAGAGGATACAAGTGGTCTCTGTCTCCCCAGTGGCAGAACCCCTTGCAGGGAGAGACGGATGTCGTTATCTCTCCACAGCAGCAGAACCCCTTCCAGGGAGCGGAGACAGCCGGTCTCCCTCTCCAGCGGCAGAGCCCCTTGACACGGATACCAGACAGCCAAGGCTGCCCCCACCACCCCTACTGCCTGCCTGACTCCTTATCACACCACATTTGGCCCTTTCATGACTAGCGGGATCTTGCCGTCTCTTGCTATCTACTGTTTTGCCATGCTGTGCCAGGCCGCAAGAGTTGAACCTTTACTACCTCACCCCCTCCTGTTCCTCAGCGGATTTGGGCTCCAAAGAGCAACCGCAATCTCCCATAACTTTTGTTCCCTTTATTCGGTGATGAGTACTTTGTCAGAAACGAGTTGGTCTCTGACCGTAAAAACCCTCCTAGGCTGGCAGGGCTCCTGGAACTCCCGGTCGGCCGCCTCTCAATGGACACCTGCCTAACCCCTCTCAGGCTGGCCGGGCTCCTGGAACTCCCGGTCGGCCACAGAACAGCAGGACACCCGGTAATTTTACCCCTGGTCACTCCAGCTGCCCTTTGCCCCAGAGCTCCGCTCTTTTGGGGATTGGTAGCCCTTAGGACAAGATGTGGGGGAATTACCGGAAGGGAGCTCCTTTGGGAACCGAGGCAGCCTTGGCTGTCTGGTATCCGTGACACTAGCTATCAAAGCATTGTACAGTTCCAAAATATTTATTGGGAAAACAGATTCCTCCTGAGTCCAGATCCCCTGAGCTCTTAAGGGACCCCAAACTGCTCCCCAGCCCGAAAGGCTGGCATCTGTAGTCACAATCTCCCAAGATGGACTCAAGAAGCACGTGCCTTGAGACAGATGAACCTCGCAGAGCCACCAGGAGAGAGAGTCTCTCGCCAGGTTGTCTAGAATTATCCTTTGAGAGAGGTCCAAGTGGTCTCCGTTCCATTGTCTGAGCATGCATAACTGTAGAGGTCTCAGATGGAAAAGAGCTAAAAGAATAATGTCCATGGAGGCCACCATGAGACCAATTACTTCCATACACAGAGCCACTGAGGGTCGGACAGATGACTGAAGAAAAAGGGAGGTGGAAAGAAGTTTGGACTTTCTTGCTTCTGTTAAGATAATCTTCATTGAGATCAAATCTATGTGTCATATCTCCTGTACTTTTAAGGTGTTCAGGTAATCATCATTACCAGCTTTGTATAAAACTCCTCCCTTCCTCTCACAAATTGCTTGGTATTTTGTTCAGTTTCCTGCTGACAACTTCGCCCAGCTATTCTTTACATGGATTCCAGATGTAGTAGCTACAGATTTTCTTGTGCTTGTTCGTTTTGAATGCAGTTTCTAGGATACCCTTGCTACAATGTTTACTTAAACTCACAGGAGCCTAATTTGGTGAACTTATTTTTCAATCTCAGAGCCAGCTCTGTTGTGATATCTAGTTTGTCTACTTCCAGGAACCAGCTATACAATCTCCGCAAGTATCTTCCACTACCTCCAGTGTATATAACCTCCTGTCTTGATTTACCTACCTAAAAGCTAGATTACGAGTTTTCTGTGCTATAGGGAAATTAACGACCGCCACAAAAGCGGCGGTATTTCATATCCCTATAGCGCTGCTATTAAAGGTTTTGAAAAAGCAGGCTTGTGCGGGCGATATGGTGGCGTTGAGCTCCCTACCGCACCGAAATACAAGTGCTACTTTGACGTGCTCGTGCACAATCTCCCCATAGACATCAATTGGGAGAGCCGGCAAAAAAATGAAGCCTAAAACTTGCGATCGCAGAAACAAAAGCTCCGTAAAGCAGCCCCATTGATGTCTATGGGGAAATAAAAATTTACGTTTAAACCTAACACCCTAACATAAAAACCACCTCTAAACACCCCTAAATCTGCCGCCCCCGACATCGCCACCACCTAGATAATATTATTAACCCCTAATCTGCCACCCTTATCATCGCCGCCACCTACATTACAGTTATTAACCCTTAATCTGCCGCCCCCAATGTCGCCGCCACTATACTAAAGTTATTAACCCCTAAACCTCTGGCCTCCAACATCACTAACACTAAATAAATATATTAACCCCGAAATCTAACCCTAACCCTCAGCCTAACCCTAACGTAACCCTAAGCCTAACCCCCCCTAACTTAAATATAATTAAAATAAAGCTAAATAAACCTTACAATTATTACCTAAATAATTCTTATTTAAAAATAAATAAATGCTTACCTATAAAATAAAACCTAAGCTAGCTACAAAATAACTAATAGTTATATTGTAGCTATCTAAGGTTTTATTTTTATTTCACAGCTAAGTTTGTATTTATTTTAACTAGGTAGACTAGTTAGTAAATGGTTATTAACTATTTACTAACTACCTAGTTAAAATAAATACAAAGTTACCTGTAAAATAAAAACTAAGCTGCCTTACACTAAAACCTAACATTACAATAAAATAAAATAAATTAAATTATTAAAATACAATTTTCTAACTTACAAATAAAACAAAAACACTAAATTACAGCTAGGCTAAATGCCCTTTTAAGGGTAATGCCCATCCAAATGCCTTTTTCAGTGCAATGGTTAGCTTAGGTTTATTTAGATAGGTTTTTATTTGGGGGGGTTGGTTGGTTGGGTGGTGGGCTTTACTATTGGGGGGTGTTTGTATTTTTTTTTTTTACAGGTAAAAGAGCTGATTTCTTTGGGGCAATGCCCCACAAAATGCCCTTTTAAGGGCCATTGGCCGTTTAGTGTAGGCTAGGGTTTTTTTATTTTGGGGGGGCTTTTTTATTTTGATAGGGCTATTAGATTAGGAGTAATTCGTTTT
This sequence comes from Bombina bombina, assembly GCF_027579735.1. Taxonomy (NCBI): domain Eukaryota; kingdom Metazoa; phylum Chordata; class Amphibia; order Anura; family Bombinatoridae; genus Bombina; species Bombina bombina. The sequence continues at coordinate 21,635,971 of NC_069502.1, read as the reverse complement.
TATTTTGATAATTTCGTTTTTTATTTTTTGCAATTTAGTGTTTATTTTTTTTGTAATTTAGTAAATTGTATTTTGATTAATTTAATTTATTTTATTGTAATGTGTAAATAGTTAATAACTATTTACTAACTAGTCTACCTAGTTTAAATAAATACAAACTTAGCTGTGAAATAAAAATTAAACCTAAGCTAGCTACAATGTAACTATTAGTTATTTTGTAGTTAGCCAAGGTTTGTTTTTTTACAGGTAAGTTTGTATTTAGTTTTAAATAGGAATTATTTAGTTAACTATTGTAAGGTTTATTTAGCTTTATTTTAATTATATTTAAGTTAGGAGGTGTTAGGCTTAGGGTTACATTAGGGTTAGACTTAGGGTTAGACTTAGGGTTACGTTAGGGGTTAATATATTTATGTAGAGTTAGTGATATGGGAGGTCAGGGGTTTAGGGGTTAATCATTTATTTTAGTATATTTCGTTGTGGGGGGCTTGCAGTTTAGTGGTTAATAGGTTTATTATAGCGGCGGTGTGGGTGGACAGCAGATTAGGGGTTAATAATCTTTAAACAGTTTTTGCGATACGGGAGGGTGGCGGTTTAGGGGTTAATAGGTTTATTATAGTGGCGACGATGTCGGGGAGCGGCAGATTAGAGGTTAATAATTTTATTTTAGTGTTTGCGATGCGGGAGGGCCTCGGTTTAGGGGTTAATAGGTAGTTTATGGGTGTTAGTGTACTTTTTAACACTTTAGTTATGAGTTTTATGCTACAGATTTGTAACGTAAAACTCATAACTACTGACTTTAGTTGGCGGTACGGATCTTGTCAGTATAGGGTGTACCGCTCACTTTTTGGCCTCCCAGACAAACTCGTAATACCGGCGCAATGGAAATCCCATTTTTAAAAGTGCGGTACCGACGTTGCGTGACGGCCAAAAAGGTGTGCGGTACACCTATACCTGCAAGACTTGTAATAGCGGCGTTAGGGAAAAAGCATAACGATGCTTTTTCATTCATAAGGCAAAACTTGTAATCTAGCTGTTTGACTTTATATATACCTGCTTTTGTGGGTTTTGTATAAATATTACCTTGTTTGTTCACTCCCTGTTCCTTGGAGCTCCGGATCCGAAATCCTGTGACATCATCAACAGCTGATACGGAGCCACACCCCCTCTCCATGCTCTAGTGTGTAACAAGCTGTCGGCTTGTATCGATCCTCGCAGACACTGTCTCTCTTCTTCCCCCAAGTAAGTTACCAAGTTTATATGATATTGATACTCTGGTAACTCATTTTTTTGCTGCTTTACTTTTGGGCTTTACAGAGTTTTATTGTTGTGTGCTACACTCCGGTGTATGTTTCCGTTATTCCACCTCTATCCTGCAGTCTATGATCAAAACTCTGGATCTCAGACTAGACTGCATATTCTGAAAATTATTCTGTGAGACTTCAAGGGATTATCCAACTATGAATGTACCCAAAAAACAGACCCTGGTACATGGAATCAGGGAACTCTTGTCCAGATTCACCATACACCCGTGAGAACTGAGAGTAAACAGCAGAGAATCCGTATGGGATCTTGCCAAATGAAAAGACGGCACTTGAACCAAGATATCGTCCAGGTATGGAGCCGCCGCAATTCCTTGAGACCTGGCCACTGCCAAAAGAGCCCCCAGAACCTTTGTAAAGACTCTAGGAGCTGTTGCCAGACCGAAAGGAAAAATTACAAACTGAAAATCTTTGTCCAGAAAAGCAAACTGAAGAAATTTAAAATGATCCTTGTGGCTAGGAACATGAAGGTAAGCGTCCTTTAAGTTGATGGTGGTCATTAATTGACCTTCCTGAACCAACAGACGAATGGAACAGATAGTCTCCATTTTGAAGGACGGAACCCTAATAAATTTGTTGAGGCATTTCGGGTCCAAAATGGGTCGAAAAAAATCCCTTTTTTCTTGAGAACCATGAACAGATTGGAATAAAATCCTCTGCCTTGTTCTGCCAGAGGAACAAGGACGATCACTCCTAGGGAAGAGAGATCCCTGACACAATTTAAGAATGCCTTTCTTTTTTCCTGATTTACTGATAACCTTGACAGGAGAAATCTGCCTCTCGGAGGACAAGATTTTAAACCTATCTTGTATCCATGAAAGACCACCTCCACCGCCCAAGGATCTGGAACATCTCAAATCCAAGTCTCTTGATAAAGAGAAAGTCTGACCCCTACTTGATCCGATCTCGGACTGGGGGTGAATCCTTCAAGCCGATTTGTTTTAAGAAGTCCAGGAGGACTTGGTCTGTTCAGGCTTGGAAGAAGCTTGGAAGAAGAGGATTTTTGTCCCTTGAAATTGAGTAAGGAACGAAAATTAGAAGCTTGGCGACCCTTAGGTCTAGTCTTCTTATCCTGGGAAAGAAAAGCCCCTTTTCCACCTGTTACAGTGGAAATTATGGCATCCAGCCAAGGAGCAAACAAGGTCTTCCCCATAAAAGGAAGAGAGAGGAGTCTAGACTTGGAAACTATATCTGCCGACCAAGACTTTAGCCACAAGGCTCTGCGAGATAGAATGGCAAGACTGGAAGTTTTCACACTCAGACGTACCACCTGCACACTGGCGTCACAAATTAAGGTATTTGCCAGCTTTAATGTCTTGATCCTGTCCTGGATCTCCTCCACAGTAGTCTCCTCCAAAATTAGTTCAGATAAGGAGTCGCACCAATAAGAGGCCGCACCAGCGACTGCCGCCATACTGGCCACCTGTTGCCATAGCAGACCTTGGTGATGAAAAATCTTCCTTAAGTACCCCTCCAATTTCCTATCCATGGAGTCCTTAAATGAGGTGCTATCCTCTAGAGGAATCATAGTCCTCTTAGCCAATTTGGATACAACTCCATCCACCTTAGGAATAGTACGCCAGAGCCCACATACAGAGCTAGCAACAGGATACAATTTTCTTGAAAACAGGAGAAGGGGTAAAAGGATCGGTTTCTCCCTATCCTGAGAAATAATATCCGACATGCGATCTGGAACAGGAAACAATTCCACAGATCTAGGCTTGACATCAAAAACCTTTTTCAGTTAGGTAACCTTAGGAGTCTCAGAAATGGTAGATTCTGAATCCTCTAGGGTAGCCAGAACCTCCTTAAGCAGTAAACGGAGGTGCTGAAGCTTAAATCTAAACCTAACTTCCTCTGAATATACAATACTAACCACCGTAGAATCTGATTCAGAGATTTCACCTTCAGAGACTGCTGAAGAATGGTCATCCTCAGATAATTGAGATAAACTGACCAATGCAGCCTTGGCGTTAGAAGATAATTCTGACTTAGAGGATATATTCTTAGATTTTCTTTTTCTCTTACCCGAGATAGGTAAGGCACTCAGGGCCACAGACACCACTGAAGTAAGCTGCGCTGCAAAATCACCTGGTGAAAATACTCCCCCAGGCACAGACTGAGCTGAACCACAGGGCACTGCTTGTGTGACGGCAAGGGATGGGGACTGAGAAGAAATTTGAGGAATGTCAGGGCTAATAAAATCCTGAGATACAGAGGTCTCTGAGGGGTTAAATATTTTAGTGCAAGCAGAATCTTTATTTTTAGACTGCAATACATTTGATACACACATGGAGAAAAATTCCACAGGAAGAATCACTTGGGCTTCTAAACAATATAAGCATTTGTCAAAATCGATAGATAAATCTTTGTCCTTTTCCATTATGTAAATACCCCTCTCTTATGGGTAAACCCACAGATTCGCAGAATAGTAGATTTAAATAAAACCCAGTACAAATTAAATCTGAAGTAGTAGATCAAAATTAAACACTAAAATGTATTCAGCTTGCAACTCTCACTAGAGAAGTGCTAAAAACGGCACCTCTATACTCACAGACGTTACTGGAGTAAACTCACCACCGCCTGATAAGATCGTCAGAGTCGCTAAGTAGCCAGAACCTCCTTCACGCACTCCGATATGGACTCTCCTCTGAGAGATACGGAGAGCACCGCTGCTGAAACCACTTCGGGCTGATAAAGGAGACATGCGGCCGTCACGTGACCATATCAGAAAAGTTAATGCAACACAGTAAGGAAAAGCGCGTGAAAATATGCTGCGCTAAATCAGAACTGACCTTCATTAAAGAGATAAACACACTAATCTGCTAATATTGTAAAGTCCCTTCACAAGTTAAACGCCTCATACACGTCGCTAACAGCCACAGTCCCAGAAACGTTATAGTGCAAATAAAAATATATTGTTTCTAACACCAGTGCTCTGCATAAACTGCCCAAATCAAATCCCCACAACGGAGAGCACTATATTCAATGTCCCCAGGCTCTATTATCCTTGAAGAGATGTATTAACCCCCACAGTGCTTGAGCCTTCTCACCTAAGAAGGAGAAAAGCACTTACCTTTGGAGCTTCAGTTGTAGGGCAGGCACAGTATCCCAGGTCTGACAGATCCAGACGACTTCTGAGAGGGACCTGGTGAGAAAGGAAAAACAGAGTAACCTACCCTGGTTTTTCATATGGGGGTTAGCATAAATTGTTGGAGGAGAAGCAAGGACTACTCTGCCGACCTCCAACAGCTAATAGCCACCATAACTCTTACTCAAGAGGATTACATGGACACAGCATTACCCCAATCCTTGCTTGCAGGGAAACTACCCATTAAAGGATATACTAAATTATCTTCAGAGCACCATCTTCGCACACCTCCTGGATATACGAAGGCAAAGAATGACTAGGGGTTATGGGAAGTGGGAGGGATACTTATAGCTTTGATGGGGTGTTCTTCCCACTAGTAATTAGAATGGATTTGTGGACTCTCCATGCCATTGGAAAGAAAAGAAAATTTATGCTTAGCTGATAAATTATTTTCTTTCTTGGCAGTAAGAGTCCATGAAATCCATTCATAGCCTATGATAAATACTTCACCTGGTCACCAGGAGGAGGCAAAGACACCCCAAGACAAAGCATTAAATATCCCTCCCACTTCCACAACCCTCTGAGTAGTTTAAGTCGAGGATAAGGAAAAGTAGAGAGATAATGTAATGTTCGTGGTCCTTATCAGACCAATCCTGGCCAGTAGTCTAGTTCTAGTTCTTATCCCAGCATCAAGTGGAAACATAAGGAAAACAGTTTGAAGGAATGAGGAAGAACAGGAACAGTTGATACCACCCGCTGCAAGGGTTAAAGAGTAGCAGGTCTCAGGCCTAAGTAGGGTTCAGAAGTAAGCAGACAGTATTATATTGTCACTGCACCCACATTTTAAATACTGCAGCTACTCAGATCATCAGTGGGGCTTGTATCATGTCAGCAATTAACAAATTGAGCCATTACCAGATGGTACAAGCATGTGCTGTGTGTAAAATGCTGGTGCACGGTGCATACTTAAATACACTTTTGAAACAGCTATAGCATTTACTAGAAGCATTTTTGCTAATGCATGTATATTACAAAATTACTTCTGTTCAATACTGAAATGCACCCATGTGGTTTCCAATTTTGGCTGGAATATCCCTTTAAAGACAGAATGAGTTTACCTTAAATAGGGGCAGGCACAGGTGTACAGGACATGAGCAGAGCGCCAGTCACGGCACACACTGATGATGACACCACCGTGCGCCGCACAACAACCAGATGCGGCCATGGCAACAGCCGGGAGGAGCGGGGGCTGCACTACATAAGTTCACTGCCAAGAAAGAAAAGAATTTATCATAAGGTAAGCATAAATGATGTTTTCTTTCTAATGGCTGTGAAAGTCCACGAAATCTATTCATAACCTATGGCAAACCAATACCCAAGCTGTGGAGTTCACCAAAATGTTAGGGAGGGAAATGTAGGGAAGGTAGGAAGGTAGTCCGAATCACTAGACACCATCGCTTAAAGAACCTGTCTCTGTTCTGCAAACACATCAAATCTGTTAAATTGCCTGAACGTATGCAGTGAGGTTCAAGTCACAGCCTTACAGATCTGTTTAACTGAAGCCTCATTCTTGAAGGCCCAGGAAGAAGACACCGCACGGGTAGAATGTGCTGTAATTCGTGATGGAGGCTGCTGGCCCACTTCTACATACGCCAAGCGAATCAGACTTCTAAGCCTGAAACATAGGGTAACAGCTGTGGCCTTCTGACCTTTGTGCTTACCAGAGTACAGGATAAACAAAGAAGAAGATTGACAAAATTCCTAGGGAGCATGAAGATAGAACTTCAAAGCTCTGACCACATCCAGATTATGTAACAACCGCTCCTTAGAGGAAAAAGGATTGGAACAAAGAGACAGAACAACAATCTCTTGATTAATATTGTGAGTTGACACAACCTTAGGTAAAACCCCCATCTTTGTCTGCAGGACGGCCTTGTCTGCATGAAACACTAGATAAGGTGAATCACACTGAAGGGCAGACAATTCCAAAACTCTTCGAGCAGAGGGAATAGACAACTTAATATCAATAGAATTCATAGGCTTAAACAGAGCCTGTTGAAGAAATCTAAGAACAAGATTAAGGGGCATATTTAGCAAGCTCCGTAGGGAGCTTGAGGTCTCGTGCTTCTGGCGAGCCTTCAGGCTCACCGGAAACACAAAGACCGCTGCTCCATAACCTGTCCGCCTGCTCTGAGGCGGCGGACAGACATCGGCAGAAATCAACCCAATCGAATACGATTGGGTTGATTGACACCCCCTGTTAGCGGCCGCAAATCTGCAGGGGGTGGCATTGCACCAGCAGTTCACAAGAACTGCTGGTGCAATGATAAATGGCGAGAGCGTTGTAAGACTGCTTAAGCTTAGATGGTTTCTTTCTTAGGTGTTAGCTATTACGTGTGTTACAGATTAGTATATGTAACTGGATACTTGTAGTGTATACTCAACCTCTAACTAGATCAGGTAGCGCACAATCCTTAAAGGGACACTGAACCCAAATTTTTTATTTCGTAAATTCAGATAGGGCATGCAATTTTAAGCAACTTTTTAATTTACTCCTATTATCGATTTTTTCTTCGTTCTCTTGCTATCTTTATTTGAAAAAGAAGGCATCTAAGCTTTTTTTTTTGGTTCAAACCTCTGGACATCAGTTTTTTATTGGTGGATGAATTTATCCACCAATCAGCAAAGACAACCCAGGTTGTTCACCAAAAACGGGCCGGCATCTAAACTTACATTCTTGCATTTCAAATAAAGATACCAAGAGAATGAAAAAAAAATTGATAATAGGAGTACATTAGAAAGTTGCTTTAAATGTCATGCTCTATCTGAATCACAAAAGAAAAAATTTGGGTTCAGTGTCCCTTTAAGTAGTAGGAATGAGAGGAGAATCAGAATAGAATTGAATAACTTCAGGCAGACCACAGTTTACACATATTCAAAGTAGTTGGTAGTGTGACAAAGGGGTTTCCCAATATACGGAGAAGGAGAGCCGCTTGTCTTGATATAGCCCCAGGGCAATCTCACAAAGATACTGAGGATCTATGTTAGACTATTGCGGGGCAAAGCGAGTCTTACCTGCTGCTCCAGGGATAAGGTGTGAGTCCAGGGAAGGACAAGATCGCTAGTTCCCGTTGGGGAGAGTGAGATGCAGGAAAGACAGCAGAGGGATAGGCGTTTAAGGTAGTGCCTGATGACGTTACACAGGGTTGCGTGTCAGGCAGAGCAGGAAGATGACAGCTGTGAAGTAAGCCAGCGGATGAAGACGAGGGATACGACTAGGTAAGGAAGGTGTAAGAGCAGGGAACAGCACCAGCAACTTCAATATACCAGCATTGACTGGAAGAAGGCAGGCCCTTTTATAGGGAAGTACCTAATGCTTTAAAGGGCCAGAAGGAGCTGACAAGCGCATGCTGTCGGCATTTATCGATGTGCAGCGGACATGATCCGCAATAACGGATCATGTCCCCTCACACAATGATTATTCGGCCACTAAGCCTCCATGGAGGAGCAATAGGTTAGAAAACAGGTCTAATTCTAGCGATAGCTTGTACAAAGGACTGAACATCTGGCAAACAAGTCAACTTATGTAATTAAACGGAAAGCACAGAAATCTGCCCCTTAAGAGAACTAGCCGACAGACCCTTCTCTAAACCATCTTGGGTTTTTTTGTGCCAAGGGAACCCACGGTCCGTACATCAAGACAGGTAAGCTCTCCACCTTGTGGTAAATATGTCTGATACTTTGGTTCAGGCTAGAAAGCCTGTTACCAATCCCTGCCTCAGAGAATCCTCTCTCAGACAACACTATGGCCTCTATTTATCAAGGTCTGGCGGACCTGATCCCACACTGCGGATCAGGTCCGCCAGACCTCGCTGAATACAGCAAGCAATACGCTCGCTGCATTCAGCATTGCACCAGCAGCTCACAAGAGCCGCTGGTGCAACGCCGCCCCCTGCAGACTCGCGGCCAATGGGCCACCAGCAGGGGGGTGTCAATCAACCTGATCGTACTCGATCGGGTTGATTTCCGGCAATGTCTGTCCGCCTGCTCAGAGCAGGCGGACAGGTTATGGAGCAGCGGTCTTTGTGACCTCTGCTTCATAACTTGTGTTTCTGGCGAGTCTGAAAACTCGCCAGAAACACGGCCCTTCAAGCTCCGTACGGAGCTTGATAAATATGGGCCTACGCATTCATTATTCATGCAGTCAGCCTCAGAGATTCTGAACTGGCCTTGCGTGAGAAGACCCGGCACCTGTGGCAGCTTCCACGGAGGAGTAGACAACATATTTACTAGGTCTGCATACCAAGTCCTGCGTCACCACACAGGAGTTAACAGAATCAGTGGGATTCCCTCTTGTTTGATTCAAGCTATTACTTGAGGAAGCAAGACAATTGGGGGAAAAAGATACACAAGATTGAAGTACCAAGGAACTGCTAAAGCATCCACCAGTTCCGCTTGAGGATCCCTCAATCTTAAACCGTATCTTGTCAGTTTGGCATTGAGATGAAAAGCCCTCAGATCTATCTCCGGACACCCCCCACCTGTGGGTGATTTTGCAGAACACTTCATGATTTAGGGACCATTTCCCAGAGTGAATAGTCTGTCTGCTCAAGAAATCTGCTTCCTAGTTCTCCACACTTGGAATGTGGAGGACTGATATTTGACAATGATATGTCTCTGCCCATTGAAGGATACGAGACACTTCCCGTCTCACCGAGAAATGCGAGTTTGGTCCTGGTGATTAATATAGGCCACTGTTGTTATGTTGAAAATTGCCCTCTGTTCCAGAACACTGATTGGAAGTTTCGTTTCCTCTGGTCGCCAGATTCCCTGAGCTCTCAGATTACCCCACAGAGCACTCCAGCCTGTCAAACTCGCATATGTTGTTGAGATCTCCCAGGATGGATGCAAAAAACACATACCCTGGCGAATGGGTCCCTGAGACAGCCACCAAGAAAGAGACTGTCTCTCCTCTGGATCCAGAGATATTACTTGAGACAGATCAAAAATAATTCCTTCAGATCTATGGTTGTCATGGATTGACCCCCCTGTACGAGAGGAAGAATGGACCTGATGGTCTTCATTTTGAAGGAAGGTACCCTCAGGAATTTGTTGAGGCACTTCAGGTCAAGGATGGGACAAAAAGTTCCCTCCTTTTTGGGAACGAAGAAAAGGTTTGAATAAAACCCTTTTCCCCTCTCCGCCAGATGCATGGTGACAACAATTCCCATAAATACCAGATCGTATACACAGCGAAGGAAGTTCTCTTGTCTGGCTTCCTCAAGATCCTTGAAAGGAGGAACCTGCCCCTTGGTGGGCAAGATTGGAAACCTATCTTGTATCCCTGAGATATGATATCCAGAACACAAGGGTCCTGAACAGACTGAGACCAAACTTCCTGAAATAGAGATAACCCAACAATTCACGCTGACTTGTTGTCTGGGGTCGATTTATTAAGCGGTTTGTTTTTGTTTCACACCAGGCTAGGCTTCCAGGTACTTCTGGATGCTTCAGACTTGGCTGAGGAGCTCCTCTGTGTCTTGTTTCGATGAACGGAGTGAAAATGTCCCATAAGTGTCATATTGCCGCCCCCACTCCTCCTAGTCGTTGCCATGGCCACATCTGGTTGTTGTGCTGTGCACGGTGTTCATCATCACCATGTGCCATGATTGACGCTCTGCTCATGTCCTGTACACCTGTGCTTCCACCTGGCCGTGAGCCTGCTCTATTTAAGTTAAACTCCTTCAGTGCCATCTTGCAGAGCATACATTTGTTATTTTCCATTAAATCAGAAGTACAAATGCCTTCCTGACTAAGGTCCTCCATATTACTGGAAATAGTAGGCAATGATAAAGAAATAATGAAGGCAGAAATAAACACCAGAGTCTCAAATTTAGCCCCCAAATAATGCTTGTTTGAGATATTTAAAAAAAAAGAGGCAGTGGCGAAAGGTTGCAAAGAACAGAGCCCTGTTATCAGTGCAGTTTCCCTTTCCATCAGACATGCACTCCGCTGTTGAGCGCCTCTACAACTGGCACCAAAAACTTAGCAGCACGGGACATCTGAGGGAATCTAGTGACATCTGCTGACTCTGTCCTATCAGTGCCTTCACTGCCCTCATTGTGTGAAACCCCACTGAGGTCACCATTGTAGGGAGCGTGCACTGGGTCTGGATGGCAAGTCCAGTCAGAGGACCCGTTGCCGCTTCCTAGGTGCTTCCTACACACCATATGTGTCAAGTGCAACCTCCACCGGAGGTGTCTAGAGAAACAATAAAGTCATAACTCTTTACCTACTGACTTTCTAGTAGGAACTGGCTCCTTATATATGTCTGATAGGGACTGAAGTAAGCATGAGAGCCGTAGGTAAAATGTCCACAAACCCCAGCATATAGACAAAAAGTAATAAGTAGGGGAGGAAGGAGATATAGGACTTACCCAGCAACAGACGATTCAATCTTCAGACTGAGTACAGCACAGACATTCTGGAATGAGGCATGGGAACTTCCCTGCAACATCCAGCAGCTATAATACACCAACACTCTATTAAGAGAATTACATGGCTTCTACAACTCCCCGATCCTCTCTTGGAGGAAACAATCAATTTGATGACAAATTCAGAATCTTCAGCAGAGCACCTCTCTCTGCCAACCTCCATGAAACAAGGCCAAGAATTACTGATTGAGTAGGGGAAGTGGGAGGGATATTTAATGTTTTGTTTGGTGTGTCTTTGCCTCCTACTGGTGGCCAGGTGAAGTATTTCCCATAGGTTATGAATGGATTTTGTGGACTCTCACTGCCATTAGAAGGAAAGGGTAGAAGATGAAGAACTTTGACCATGCATAGGTTCTCAAATTCCATTATGCAGAATTGGCTGATATTACTGTATATGATCTCAATTAACTTGTTAGACAAGCCTCTATCAGCCAGACCAGATTTTTATGAAAGAAAGGACATTTAGAGAAAATGTCTCTTCTGAGAAAAAAAAAAAAAAAAACAAAGAGGAAAAGATGAGCTCTGAATTAGGTCCCCATACAAAGTTTAGGGAGGCCAAGCAGTACAAATAAAAATAGCTGATACCTGTCCCTACTTGATTTTGGATAGCAGCACAATAGATGAAAGCTGTACAAAAGCTCAAATGACCAAGTCACCACAAGCGCATCCATCAGAAACCCCTGGGGGTTCTGGGACCTAGCACAATAGAGGTGAAGCTGGTTGGAAATCTCTACCTGGATGGAAGCATTGGTGATTGAGAAAGTTTACTTTACAAATGTTGACATGTGACACATGAAGAACTGAGATCACCCAGTAATGTTCTAATGGGCCTCTACCTATCTTATCATGAAAAAAGCCACTGCTGTTTTCTTAATAGAACCAAATACAAAGTTCATATATGAGACTGAGCAAACTCTGAAGAGCACTGAAGATCGCTTTGAGTTCTAGAATCTTGAGGTTATCTTGCTTCCCGAGTAGACATACGACTTGTACTCAAAGAGAAGGCTGGCATCCGTCAAGATAACTATCCGTACAGCCATTGAAAAAGAGGCCCTCTGAATAATAGAATGGTAAGTCTGCCAAGAATCCAAAGAATCTATTGTCACCCAATCCAGGGAGATTACTTAAAACTAGTCCACATGATTGTGACTGAGGCAGAAGTGACAGTTGCAGAGTGCCCAGATGAAATCTGTAGGAGACCGCATTTTACTTAACAATTAACCCCAACATCTCAATGCACTGGGCCACAATTGGCCATGAGGCCTGCTGCAATTTGACACATGACACTAAAGCTTGCATCAGTGCTCTTCTATCAGGGACAACTTTGTGGACATTGAGTTTATTATAGACCCCAGAAAGACTCAAGTAGATGGAACAAGAGAGTTGTTTTGTACATTAATGCAATAGGGTCAGTAGGACATCCCTAAGCACAACTCTTCTGAAGAGAAGAAGCCTACACCAAAAAAAATTCAATGATAAGAAACCCCTGAAATACCATTTGTAATAGTATGAATAGGTTCTATCTTGAAGGTTGGTACCTTCAGAAACTTGTGCAAGGATTTCAGATCCAGGATGAAGTTGTAATGCTCGTGGGATATTTCCCTTCTTATTCCAGCATAAAGTGGCAAGATAATGAAATATCCCAAAACAAAATATGAGTTGAAAATGAGGAGGCAATCCAAGACTTACAGTAGTGAAGGGGTAAAACAGGAGAATAGTCAGAAACGAGCAGAGTTCAGCAACAAATAAACAATACATTGTTCCACAGCAGTAAAAGGGTTAAACAGGAGATTGGTCACTTGGCAAGCAGAGTTCAATAACAGGCAGACAGTCCAATCTTTCACAGTAACAAAGGTGTTAATCAGGAGAATGGTCACTTGGCAATGCAGGGTTCAATAACAGGCAGACAGTCCAAAATATACACAAGGAAATGAAGTATACAGCACCCAGGAGAACACTAAGTAAACCTATACTTGTAATAAAGTAAAGGAGTTACTTAGGTACGGGTTCGCGTCAAGGAGGCTACATAAGTGAGTACCAGAACCGGCATCAGTGCAATCATCAGAGAGCGCCCACAACAACCACCGTAACTATGGCAATGACCAAGTTCACGGAGCTGCGTGTCACGCCATGACAAGTGAAATGTATCTTCCATTTTTGGGAAAGTACAGTACAGGGGAAAAGCCCTAACGCTGTTCCTCCTAAGGAACTAAAGTCATAACCACCTCCCCTTCTAGATCTGCAATGCATGAGATCAATTTCAAATCAGCAAATAGGATGAGAGCTGTTTAAATCCTATTGGCCGTTTTGAACAACCAATAGGATTTAATCAGCTCTCATCCTATTGGCTGATTTGAAATTTTCAGCCAACAGGAATTCAAGGTACCCCAATATAAAAAAGGCACCTTGCATTCAATCTTCAGTGTGCGGCAGACGGTCGCATGAAGAGGAGCCGCCACGTTGGATGTCCGCACCGTTGCCGATCATACTCCAATCCGCGCTGCATCAGCTCCGTGACCCCTGGATGAAGATTGAAGATGGAGCCGCCTGGAAGAAGACTTCACCGCCGGACTTCAGGAATGGTGAGTACCTATTTCGGGGTTAGTGTGAGTACCTATTTCGGGGTTAGTGTTAGTTTTTTTTGTTTTCTTTTGGGTGTTTTTTTTTTTTGACTAGGGCTTTATCTTTTTTTTTAATGGGCAGTAAAAGAGCTGATAGCCCTTTTAAGGGCAATGTCCATACAAATGCCCCTTTAGGGGCAATGGGTAGCTTAGTTTTTATAGTTGGGTCTTTTTTTATTTTATATCTCTCTCCTTCAGCCTGATTTTAAAGCATATCTACCCAAGCCTTGCAAGAAAATACAGAACTTATCTCAGCTGTTCCCCTGCTTTGCAAACAGGTAGCTTCTGGAAGATAGTAGTATCATTATATTTTACCTACCCTGTTATTTTCTGACGTGTGTATTATTATATGTATTGGCTATTTTTTGTTTTTGTTTTTATAATTTAAAATGCATATTTTTTCACCATTATGTCTGACCATTATGTTAAAAGTTAGTTTAACCAGATAAGGCCATATATCTTTTTTGTACTTTAATGGTTTTATTCCCCTACATGAATACCTCTGTCTTATCTCTGTAATTTTAACTTTCCCTGTGTTTTTGCTTGAATGACCCTTAGCTCAAATGTCCATAGATATTCCCTCCCCATTCCTTTAAATGTTTGCAGGCCAATCTGATGCGAATATATCTTTCTCCTTCAGCCTGATTTTAAAACATATCTACCCCAGCCTTGCAAGAAAATACAGAACTTATCTCAGCTGTTCCCCTGCTTTGCAAACAGGTAGCTTCTGGAAGATAGTTTCCCTCCCACCCCAGGCTCATTTCTTCATTTATAGATAGTCTCCCACACTACTTTCATTCTCCTTAAATGACAGCTGCAAACACTGATCAGCTCATCCTTCCTTTTACTTAACCCTATAGAATACATACCCTCTCTTCCTACAAATAGCTATATATCACACATAAATAGTGTATATACTTTTTTTGATTTATCTACACACCTCATACCACTAACATGAATCCAAATATGACCACACTGTTATTCATGATAACCCTTTTCTCACTCCAATTTTGTTCACAAAATAACCGCCATAAGCACACACCTCTAACTGGAAAACAAATTATCATACACCATGGCCTGCTCTGTTGCTGTAACTTATCTGCTGAGTGCTGGTTGAGAGTTATAAAAAATAAACCTCCTACCCCCACCTCACAAAACTATAAAGTATCACATTCACTATATGGCCAAACAAAAATGATTTCCAAATTCCTATTCCTTATGTTACTTGCCCTTGCAAATGATGTAGAGTCTAACCCTGGTCCCCTAACAAATTCCATTCCTAGCCTTCCAGCTAAAAAAGGCCTCTCCTTTGTGCACTGTAATATCCGCAGCTTACTACCAAACATTGATGCACTGCAAGCTTGGTGTTTACATTACAAGCCCAAAATCATTGTGATCTCTGAATCATGGCTAACCGCAAAAATACCTGACTCTGCCATTGCAATACATGGGTATTCATGCCATAGGAATGATAGAGCAAAGAGAGGAGGCGGCATTGTAATTTATGCTGACATTTCCATAAAGTACACCCCCTTGCAAAAATATAGCTCTTCTGCCACCTTTGATTTCCTTTCTGGCAAAATTGAGATCCCGTGCAGTAAATCAATCATTGTTGCAGGAATCTACCGCCTACCTAGTTCCCCTGTGCATTCCATTTCTGACATAGCACATGTCCTTAGTGAAACCATAACTCAAAATCCAAAAAGTGAAATTTTGTTTTTTGGAGATTTTAATATTGATTGGCTGAATCCAAAAAATAATAGTTGTCGCTCGCTGTTTAAATCTTTGCAGCTAACACAATTAATCTCCTCCCCAACTCGCATAAACATCAAAAGCCATAATCACACCCTGCTCGATTAGATTCTCTCCACCTCTCCAGACCGAATCCAGGAGGCAGGTGTTCTCCCTAACAATTTCAGTGACCACTGCTTAGTGTACTGCGTGCGCAAAATAAAGGCAACTAAATCCTCTCCCAAGGTTAAAATCACCAGATCCTTCAAAAAAACATAATTTATGTAAGAACTTACCTGATAAATTCATTTCTTTCATATTAGCAAGAGTCCATGAGCTAGTGACGTATGGGATATACATTCCTACCAGGAGGGGCAAAGTTTCCCAAACCTCAAAATGCCTATAAATACACCCCTCACCACACCCACAATTCAGTTTAACGAATAGCCAAGAAGTGGGGTGATAAAAAAGTGCGAAAGCATATAAAATAAGGAATTGGAATAATTGTGCTTTATAAAAAATCATAACCACCACAAAAAAAGGGCGGGCCTCATGGACTCTTGCTAATATGAAAGAAATGAATTTATCAGGTAAGTTCTTAAATAAATTATGTTTTCTTTCATGTAATTAGCAAGAGTCCATGAGCTAGTGACGTATGGGATAATGATTACCCAAGATGTGGATCTTTCCACACAAGAGTCACTAGAGAGGGAGGGATAAAATAAAGACAGCCAATTCCTGCTGAAAATAATCCACACCCAAAATAAAGTTTAACGAAAAACATAAGCAGAAGATTCAAACTGAAACCGCTGCCTGAAGTACTTTTCTACCAAAAACTGCTTCAGAAGAAGAAAATACATCAAAATGGTAGAATTTAGTAAAAGTATGCAAAGAGGACCAAGTTGCTGCTTTGCAAATCTGATCAACCGAAGCTTCATTCCTAAACGCCCAGGAAGTAGAAACTGACCTAGTAGAATGAGCTGTAATTCTCTGAGGCGGAGTTTTACCCGACTCAACATAGGCAAGATGAATTAAAGATTTCAACCAAGATGCCAAAGAAATGGCAGAAGCTTTCTGGCCTTTTCTAGAACCGGAAAAGATAACAAATAGACTAGAAGTCTTTCGGAAAGATTTAGTAGCTTCAACATAATATTTCAAAGCTCTAACAACATCCAAAGAATGCAACGATTTCTCCTTAGAATTCTTAGGATTAGGACATAATGAAGGAACCATAATTTCTCTACTAATGTTGTTGGAATTCACAACTTTAGGTAAAAATTCAAAAGAAGTTCGCAACACCGCCTTATCCTGATGAAAAATCAGAAAAGGAGACTCACAAGAAAGAGCAGATAATTCAGAAACTCTTCTGGCAGAAGAGATGGCCAAAAGAAACAAACAAAAATTTAATGTCCAATGAATGCATAGGTTCAAACGGAGGAGCTTGAAGAGCCCCCAGAACCAAATTCAAACTCCAAGGAGGAGAAATTGACTTAATGACAGGTTTTATACGAACCAAAGCTTGTACAAAACAATGAATATCAGGAAGAATAGCAATCTTTCTGTGAAAAAGAACAGAAAGAGCAGAGATTTGTCCTTTCAAGGAACTTGCGGACAAACCTTTATCTAAACCATCCTGAAGAAACTGTAAAATTCTCGGAATTCTAAAAGAATGCCAAGAAAAATGATGAGAAATACACCAAGAAATATAAGTCTTCCAGACTCTATAATATATCTCTCTAGATACAGATTTACGAGCCTGTAACATAGTATTAATCACAGAGTCAGAGAAACCTCTTTGACGAAGAATCAAGCGTTCAATCTCCATACCTTTAAATTTAAGGATTTCAGATCCTGATGGAAAAAAGGACCTTGTGACAGAAGGTCTGGTCTTAACGGAAGAGTCCACGGTTGGCAAGAGGCCATCCGGACAAGTTCCGCATACCAAAACCTGTGCGGCCATGCCGGAGCTACCAGCAGAACAAACAAGCATTCCTTCAGTATCTTGGAGATTACTCTTGGAAGAAGAACTAGAGGCGGAAAGATATAGGCAGGATGATACTTCCAAGGAAGAGATAATGCATCCACTGCCTCCGCCTGAGGATCCCGGGATCTGGACAGATACCTGGGAAGTTTCTTGTTTAGATGGGACGCCATCAAATCTATTTCTGGAAGTTCCCACATGTGAACAATCTGAAGAAATACCTCTGGGTGAAGAGACCATTCGCCCGGATGCAACGTTTGGCGACTGAGATAATCCGCTTCCCAATTGTCTACACCTGGGATATGAACCGCAGAGATTAGACAGGAGCTGGATTCCGCCCAAACCAAAATTCGAGATACTTCTTTCATAGCCAGAGGACTGTGAGTTCCTCCTTGATGATTGATGTATGCCACAGTTGTGACATTGTCTGTCTGAAAACAAATGAACGATTCTCTCTTCAGAAGAGGCCAAAACTGAAGAGCTCTGAAAATTGCACGGAGTTCCAAAATATTGATTGGTAATCTCACCTCCTGAGATTCCCAAACTCCTTGTGCCGTCAGAGATCCCCACACAGCTCCCCAACCTGTGAGACTTGCATCTGTTGAAATTACAGTCCAGGTCGGAAGCACAAAAGAAGCCCCCTGAATTAAACGATGGTGATCTGTCCACCACGTTAGAGAGTGTCGAACAATAGGTTTTAAAGATATTAATTGAGATATCTTTGTGTAATCCTTGCACCATTGATTCAGCATACAAAGCTGAAGAGGTCGCATGTGAAAACGAGCAAAGGGGATCGCGTCCGATGCAGCAGTCATAAGACCTAGAATTTCCATGCATAAGGCTACCGAAGGGAATGATTGCGACTGAAGGTTTCGACAAGCTGCAATCAGTTTTAGACGTCTCTTGTCTGTTAAAGACAGAGTCATGGACACTGAATCTATCTGGAAACCCAGAAAGGTTACCCTTGTCTGAGGAATCAATGAACTTTTTGGTAAATTGATCCTCCAACCATGATCTTGAAGAAACAACACAAGTCGATTCGTATGAAATTCTGCTAAATGTAAAGACTGAGCAAGTACCAAGATATCGTCCAAATAAGGAAATACCACAATACCCTGTTCTCTGATTACAGACAGAAGGGCACCGAGAACCTTTGTAAAAATTCTTGGAGCTGTAGCTAGGCCAAACGGCAGAGCCACAAACTGGTAATGCTTGTCCAGAAAAGAGAATCTCAGGAACCGATAATGATCTGGATGAATCGGAATATGCAGATATGCATCCTGTAAATCTATTGTGGACATAAAATTCCCTTGCTGAACAAAAGGCAAGATAGTCCTTACAGTTACCATCTTGAACGTTGGTATCCTTACATAACGATTCAATATTTTTAGATCCAGAACTGGTCTGAAGGAATTCTCCTTCTTTGGTACAATGAAGAGATTTGAATAAAACCCCATCCCCTGTTCCTGAACTGGAACTGGCATAATTACCCCAGTCAACTCTAGATCTGAAACACAATTCAGAAATGCTTGAGCTTTTACTGGATTTACTGGGACACGGGAAAGAAAAAATCTCTTTGCAGGAGGTCTCATCTTGAAACCAATTCTGTACCCTTCTGAAACAATGTTCTGAATCCAAAGATTGTGAACAGAATTGATCCAAATGTCTATGAAAAAACGTAACCTGCCCCCTACCAGCTGAGCTGGAATGAGGGCCGCACCTTCATGTGGACTTAGAAGCAGGCTTTGCCTTTCTGGCTGGCTTGGATTTATTCCAGATTGGAGATGGTTTCCAAACTGAAAACTGCTCCTGAGGATGAAGGATCAGACTTTTGTTCTTTGTTGAAACGAAAGGAACGAAAACGATTATTAGCCCTGTTTTTACCCTTAGATTTTTTATCCTGTGGTAAAAAAGTTCCTTTCCCACCAGTAACAGTTGAAATAATAGAATCCAACTGAGAACCAAATAATTTGTTTCCCTGGAAAGAAATGGAAAGTAGAGTTGATTTAGAAGCCATATCAGCATTCCAAGTCTTAAGCCATAAAGCTCTTCTAGCTAAAATAGCTAGAGACATAAACCTGACATCAACTCTGATAATATAAAAAATGGCATCACAGATAAAATTATTAGCATGCTGAAGAAGAATAATAATATCATGAGAATCATGATGTGTTACTTGTTGCGCTAAAGTTTCCAACCAAAAAGTTGAAGCTGCAGCAACATCAGCCAAAGATATAGCAGGTCTAAGAAGATTACCTGAACACAGATAAGCTTTTCTTAGAAAGGATTCAATTTTCCTATCTAAAGGATCCTTAAACGAAGTACCATCTGACGTAGGAATAGTAGTACGTTTAGCAAGGGTAGAAATAGCCCCATCAACTTTAGGGATTTTGTCCCAAAATTCTAATCTGTCAGACGGCACAGGATATAATTGCTTAAAACGTTTAGAAGGAGTAAATGAATTACCCAATTTATCCCATTCTTTGGAAATTACTGCAGAAATAGCATTAGGAACAGGAAAAACTTCTGGAATAACCACAGGAGATTTAAATACCTTATCCAAACGTTTAGAATTAGTATCAAGAGGACCAGAATCCTCTATTTCTAAAGCAATTAGAACTTCTTTAAGTAAAGAACGAATAAATTCCATTTTAAATAAATATGAAGATTTATCAGCATCAACCTCTGAGACAGAATCCTCTGAACCAGAAGAGTCATCAGAATCAGAATGATGATGTTCATTTAAAAATTCATCTGTAGGGAGAGAAGTTTTAAAAGATTTTTTACGTTTACTAGAAGGAGAAATAACAGACATAGCCTTCTTTATGGATTCAGAAACAAAATCTCTTATGTTATCAGGAACATTCTGCACCTTAGATGTTGAAGGAACTGCAACAGACAATGGTACTTTACTAAAGGAAATATTATCTGCATTAATAAGTTTGTCATGACAATCAATACAAACAACAGCTGGAGGAATAGCTACCAAAAGTTTACAGCAGATACACTTAGCTTTGGTAGATCCAGCACTAGACAGCGATTTTCCTGTAGTATCTTCTGACTCAGATGCAACGTGAGACATCTTGCAATATGTAAGAGAAAAAACAACATATAAAGCAAAATTGATCAAATTCCTTAAATGACAGTTTCAGGAATGGGAAAAAATGCCAAAGAACAAGCTTCTAGCAACCAGAAGCAATGAAAAATGAGACTTAAATAATGTGGAGACAAAAGCGACGCCCATATTTTTTAGCGCCAAATAAGACGCCCACATTATTTGGCGCCTAAATGCTTTTGGCGCCAAAAATGACGCCACATCCGGAACGCCGACATTTTTGGCGCAAAATAACGTCAAAAAATGACGCAACTTCCGGCGACACGTATGACGCCGGAAACGGAAAAGAATTTTTGCGCCAAAAAAGTCTGCGCCAAGAATGACGCAATAAAATGAAGCATTTTCAGCCCCCGCGAGCCTAACAGCCCACAGGGAAAAAGAGTCAAATTTTTTGAAGGTAAGAAAAAAATGATTAAATCAAATGCATTATCCCAAATATGAAACTGACTGTCTGAAAAATAAGGAAAGTTGAACATTCTGAGTCAAGGCAAATAAATGTTTGAATACATATATTTAGAACTTTATAAACAAAGTGCCCAACCATAGCTTAGAGTGTCACAGAAAATAAGATTTACTTACCCCAGGACACTCATCTACATGTTTGTAGAAAGCCAAACCAGTACTGAAACGAGAATCAGCAGAGGTAATGGTATATATAAGAGTATATCGTCGATCTGAAAAGGGAGGTAAGAGATGAATCTCTACGACCGATAACAGAGAACCTATGAAATAGACCCCGTAGAAGGAGATCACTGCATTCAAATAGGCAATACTCTCCTCACATCCCTCTGACATTCACTGCACGCTGAGAGGAAAACCGGGCTCCAACTTGCTGCGGAGCGCATATCAACGTAGAATCTAGCACAAACTTACTTCACCACCTCCATCGGAGGCAAAGTTTGTAAAACTGAATTGTGGGTGTGGTGAGGGGTGTATTTATAGGCATTTGAGGTTTGGGAAACTTTGCCCCCCTGGTAGGAATGTATATCCCATACGTCACTAGCTCATGGACTCTTGCTAATTACATGAAAGAAATTTAATCTTCAATCATTTCTAAATGACATCAAGAACCTCCCCTGGCACAGATTAAACCTAATCCCAGATCTAGATTCTGCAGTTGAATTCTTCCAGTCTGAACTCCTACAAGTTTGGAATTTGCATGCCCCGCTGCGTAAGGTGAGAGTAAAAGGAGCACATTTAAATTGGATCACAGCTGACCTCATTTAAATGTACAAATTAATAAATGACATGCATCCTGAAACTACAAATGTGGATCAGGCCCCACTAAATCAGCAAAGACCCAATATAGAGAAGTTCAATTTTAGACCTGTACCCATCAATGTCGTTAAGAAACACCTTAATAATCTAAAAATGAAAAACCAGTCTGGACCTGATCAAATCCCAGCAATGCTGTTGAAGCTCAGTGCGCCAGCAATTGCTAAACCCGTCACAACCCTAATTAACGAATCCTTGGTGTCTTTATACATACCCAAACTTTGGAAAACTGCAAGACTAGTGCCTCTCCATAAAAGTGGGGAGTTAACCTTGGTTTCTAATTATCGCCCTATATCTTTGCTCCCAGTATTGTCAAAAATCAACTATCTGACCCCTGATCAATCAGGTTTTCTCGAATCACTCCACTTTAACTGCCCTCCTAAAAGTTTGCAACGACATACAAACTGGCATGGAACAAGGAGACCTAACTGGAGCTATTTTCCTTGATTTTGCAAAGGCCTTTGACACAGTAGACCACGACATACTACTGCTCAAACTAAAAAAACTCAGGTATTGGTGATAGTCCACTAACCTGGTTTCGATGATATGTACCGGATCGATCACAATATGTCTCCGTTTCTGACAGAGACTCCCTCCCTCTCCCAGTCACGTGTGGTGTTCCCCAAGGTTCCATTCTCGGCCCCCTTTTATTCACATTATTTATAAATGATCTGCCTACTGTCTGCAAATCCTCAACTGTACACATGTACGCAGATGACACGGTAATCTATGCAAACAATTCCGATCTGTCGCAGCTTGAGGCAGTGCTCCAAGACCAATTCACAGAGGTAGAAAAGTGGATCTCAAAAAACAAACTCTTCCTAAACAGTGACAAAACTGTCACAATGATCTTTGGAACGGGACCTAAATTACGCAAACTACAAAATTCCCATCTACGCATCAAAACAAAATCCAATTGCACGCTGAGCGCAGTCCACTCTTTCAAATACTTGGGTATGTTGTTAGACCCCAATCTATCTTTTGGCCTCCACATAGAAAAACTTGCATCTAAACTTTACCCAAAACTAGGTGCCCTGTACAGAAACAAATCCTGCCTCAGCCCTACAGTAAAGGAAAAGATTGTACAGCAAATGCTGATGCCTATCATGGATTACGGGGACGTAGTATATGCACCTGCACCGCAAATTTACCTTAATAAACTTAATACATTGTATAACTCATTCTGCCGCTTTGTGCTACAATGTAACTACAGGAGCCACCATTGTGACATGCTAAAAGAACTAAACTGGCTGACGCTGGAATCCAGAGGCACCCTCCATCTTTCCAGCCAAAAAGAAAGCAGCTCGATCCTCCTTTTCCTACAGAGTGCCACAATTATGGAATTACCTCCCTCACACTTTCAAACCTTCCCCAAGCCTAATATCCTTTAAGAGATCCCTCTATACATATCTCAAAACAGAATGCACCTGTCATGGTTGATTAAATATTTCCTACCTGTTCTATGTTAATTTCTTTGCATATATTGTGTATTATTATTGTTTTTGTATTTTTTTTTTAAAATAAGATTTTTATTGGGTGACAATTCCAACAGCATTCGCATTCACAAACTTTTAGTCACGTGATAACAATAAAATCGAAAAACATGTTATACTTTCAACAACAGAACTTATGATCAATTTTTGCTGCTGAATTGCCCTCCCCTCTTTTCATTATATCTCGCCCCCTCCCCTATTTAACGTCAACCATCTCCCCTGTTCAATTATCCTCTCTATCTCTGCCCCTCCTTTTCTGAGGCTCCTTATACTCCTCTCCCCTTCTTCTCCTATCATTTCTGCATGTAGAACGTTTTGTGTCTTTCAGGTTGGTAAAAGTTCTTGCCCGTTATTATTCTTTGCTGTTAGTATTCTGCAGTTAATTACCTCCACACTTTAATGTTCAGCAGTGGACTCCTTTCCCCCCTGGGACTCGCTTTTTCAATTTGTAGTGTTTACAGTATGTTCCATTCCCCTCTCAGTTGTGCAGTTAATATGTATTGTGAGTTGCGGAATGGGTGTAATATCTGTTTTTGTATCTCTGTTGACTGTTGTAGGATCAACCTCTCCCATTTCCTCATGAAAACCTTTACCCTATCTTTTACATCACTCATGGTATCAAACTGTTCTATTATCATTTGTTGCCGTAGCGCACTTTTGAGCTGTCTTAGTGTTGGCGGTTCCCTCTTCCTCCACTCCTTGAGAATTAATTTCCTTGCTGTAAGGATTATGTTATATATAAGTCTTTTCTGTGTGCCTAGTTTAGCTGTGATGTCAAAAAGTACTATAGCTTTCCCATCTAGTTTAATCTGTGTGGAGCACACCTTGTTTATCCATCTTTCCGTCATGGCCCAAACTTTTTTCAGTCTTGGGCAAGTCTCAAGTAAGTGTATATATTCAGGGTCTGGCTGCCTGCATTTGACACATGTGTTTTCTGCGTCCTTTGCCCATTTACTGTATAATCTGGGGGTGATATGTGCCCTATGAATCGTTTTGATGTGCATCTCCCTTATGTCTGCTCCTATGGTGGCTCTCCTGACTTTTTCTATACTCTCTGTAATTTGTTCCTCCGAAATTGGTGTCTGCAGTATGTCTGACCATTTGTCGCCCAGGCTTGCCTTGTGCTTTTGGTTTGGCTTTTCTATCAGCATTTTGTATATTGGGGAAACAGAGTGACCCCCTTGGGATGTTCGAGCAACCAGTTTTGATATCGGGTCAGTATGATCTGTGAAGTCTATGTGTTTCTGTAACTGTGTAACGTAGTGTTTGACTTGCAAGTATGCAAAATGGTGTTGTCTAGGTAGTGTGTATTCTTTTTGTAGGTCTTGGAATGTATGGATCAGCCCTGTGGACTCCGACACCAACTGTTTAGCAGTGTGTAAGCCTTTGTCTTTCCATTGTTGAAATGGCTTTGTCGTCAGACCTGCCGGGAAGTCAGGATTCCCCCCCATGGGTATAAATTTCGTGTGTGTATGTGATACCCCATCCACTTACACATTTTCGTCCAGGCCCTTACTGATTCCCCAAAGATTAGAAAGTCCTTGGACCATATGCGTAATTTGTGATTTTCCATGTGTGGTAACATAGCTAATGCCCATGGCTGAACCATACTGCTTTCTATTTCCTTGTGTGTGAAATGGTTTGTGTTACTTAGCCAGTCCAAGACGTATTTGCTAGTTGTGGCCCAATTGTATAGTTCCAGGTTCGGTAGACCAAAGCCTCCTGCATGAACCGAACACATGATCTTCTCCAGGCTAAGCCTGTGTTTTTTCCCTGACCATATAAACTTCGCCCATTGTGTGTTTAAATGTTTCAGATCTTTCTTATGCAATAGCATGGGGAGCATTTGGAAGGGATACATAAGTCTAGGAAACAGGATCATTTTTATCAGGCTAATTCTACCTGACATTGATATCGGTAATGCCTTCCAATTTTCTAGATCCTCTATAATTTTGTTAATTATCGGTTTATAGTTAAGTGCATACCATCTGGCTGGGTCCTTTGATAAACTAACCCCCAGGTATTTAATAGTGTCCTCTAGTATTTTAAAGTTAAATCCTAGGTCTTCTTTATAGCCAGATGGAGATAGCCACAAGATCTCACTCTTATCTTTGTTAATTTGGTACCCCGAGATTTTGCTAAAGTCCTCAATAATAGACATTAGTCGTGGTGTGTCCCTTTCTGGGTCTGATATGAATACTATCATATCGTCTGCGTACAGGGATAGGTGCAATATCGCCTTCCCCACCCTTATTCCTTGTGTGTCAGTCCTAATTCTGAATGCTAGCGGCTCCATGGCCAAGTCAAAAAGAAGGGGGGACAGGGGGCAGCCCTGCCTCGTCCCCCTTCCCAGTCGGAATCTTGGAGAGAGTGTGCCATTTATGATTACTGCTGCCTGAGCTGATCTATAAATGCTGGCGACCGACCCGAAGAAGGAGCCCCTAATTCCATATCTAGTCAACGTGTGGAATAAATGTTCCCACAGCACCTTGTCAAAAGCCTTCTCCGCGTCGATCGCCAGCATGCATGCTTTTTGTGATGGAGTGTCTGTTTTTCCTCCCTTTCTAGTGTTCCAGTAATGTTGTAAAACTAATTGTACTTTCCTGATGTTGAGGACTGATGATCTGCCCTTGATGAACCCTGTTTGGTCGTTGTGGATCAAGGATGGTAGTATGATAGCTAACCTGTTGGCCAAAATTTTTGTGAAAATTTTATAGTCACTATTTAATAGTGATATGGGTCTATATGATTCCCTGGCTGTGGGGTCCCTACCTGGTTTTGGAAGGACACAGATATGTGCCTCTGTGAATCTGTCACTTAGCTCCTCCCCTCCTGTTATCTTATCAAATAGCGTGACTAGTGGTGCCAATATTTCCTCTTTCATCAGTTTGTAGAATTCGTTGGGTAAGCCGTCAGGTCCTGCTGTCTTATTTAGTGGTAATTGTCCTATTGTCTTATGTATTTCCTGTATTGTGATTGGTGCGTTTAATAGTTGGAGGTTTTCCTCCGTGATTTGGGGTAATTTAATGTTTTCCCAAAACTGATCTCTGTGTCCTCCGTCTACTGAATGTGGTGTATATAGTTCTGAGTAGTATTCGCTGAATGCCTGCTGCTTTTCATCTTCCGTGATTAAAGTTTTGCCCTGGACCTTCAGTGTCTGTATTACGTTAGGTTTTCTCGCTAACCTTGTGATGTTGGCTAGGGTGCTGCTTATCTTATTGCCATATCTGTAAAAACGTGCCCTGGCTCTGGTTATGGTGCCTTTAGCATTTTGCATCAAAAATGTGTCCCTTTGTAATTTAACTTCAGTATACTTTTGCCTGTTCTCTGTGTTCGGGGCTCTAAGATATTTATTGTATGCGTTCGTGACTTGTCTTAGTAGAATGTCCTCCCTTTGTTTGTATTTCTTGTTAACCCCTGATGCGTATGACATTATGACTCCTCTTAAAACCGCCTTAGCTGTGTCCCAGAATAGGGCCGGTGTTGTCATATGTGCTTTATTAGCTTCTGCATATTGCAGCCATTCTCCTTTGAGATGATTTAGCAGATTAGCGTCTCTGTACAAATAGTATGGGAATTTCCAACCCTCCCTTTTGGGTCGCCTGGGCCCTATCGTCATGGTCATGGAAATTGGTGCGTGGTCTGAGAGTGTGACTGTATCAATTTTAGTGTCCATAATCTGTGTGCTCAAAGTGGATGATGTGAGAAAGAAGTCTATCCTGGATAGTGTCTGCTTAGATGGGGATGTCTGTCACTTTCAATGCCCTCTTAAATTTGTTCAGTATCCTTGTGTCTCTCTTGCAGTATATGGCTGGCTGTTTTTTGTTCCCTGGAATGTCTGGGTTGGGGAATCTGTCCGCTGGTACCTGTGGTGCGATGTTGAAGTCACCTACCACTATTAGTTGTGTCCCTGTATGAGTCAATAGTTTTCTTTGTAATGTTTGCCAAAACTCAGCCTTCCTGTGTAAGGGGCCATACAGTCCACATAGAGTAAATGTCGTTTGTTCCACTTCTATATTTAGAATGATATATCTACCCTCGTTGTCTATTTCCTTGTGTGTTATCTTGTATGGTAATTGTTTTCTGAATAGAATGGCTAACCCTCTTGCTCTTCTAGCTTCGTACAGTGTGAAGGTGACCTCTCCCACCCAATCTTGTTGGAGTTTCCTGTGTTCTCCTTGGGATAAATGTGTCTCCTCCAACACTGCAATGTCTGCTCTTTGTTTTTTAAGGTATTTAAGAATTGCTTTTCTCTTAACGGGTGACGTGACCCCACCCACATTCCATGCTACTATCTTGATCTGATTTAATGCCATTGTGCTATGAATGAAATGTATCTTTTATGTATGTTTGTATGGTATGTGTGTCCGTCTAGTAAGCGCTTACCCTTGTTGTGTTCACCAGAAGTATTTAAAGATGTTTATGACCTACTTATTTTCCTTTTCTGTGAATTGTAGCTGAGTCCCAGGGGAGTCCGTGAGCTGAGTCCAACCTGCTTGTCGAGGATAAGAGAAAAACTGTTTAAACAATAACTTGTCTTGATTACCTTAGTCTCCCAACACCCAACCTTCATATACTTTACAGAAAACGATATATCTATTAAATAACAATTAAGTAACAAGCCCCCCCCCCAATAACTTGAACTGTGATACTTATTATAACTGTTCATTGCTGTGTCCTATTTAAGTCCTTAGGTGAAGACCTTTGGTCTTTCTTCTCCTTTTGCTCTTGGTGTTTCTACCAGTCCTATAGCAGGTCTTGCCTTGCTTGTATGAAACCTTTCCTATAGGGATGTTGATACAGTGTTATTTTTACTGCTCTACCGGTAGGTCGTGCTCTTCTTCTTCCTGCTGGTTTCCACCTCCTGCAGCTTGTCTTAGATACTTCTGTATTTGGCCCGTTGAGTCAAAGAGTCTTGGGCCCTGAGGTGTTTGAATCCTGAGTTTTGCTGGGTATAATAATGCCACTGGGATTCCTTTTTCTATGAATTGTCGACAATATGGGGAAAACTCTCTCCTCTTCCTGGTCACATCCGCTGAGTAGTCTTGAAAGATGTGTAGTTTTTTGCCCTCATATTGGATGGGTCCAACTTGTCTGTATGCTCTCAACAGTTGTACTTTGTCTTTAAAATTTAAATATTTTATCATAACTTGCCGAGGTGGTGCATCTTTATTGTCCATTTCTCTCGTCCTACCTACTCTGTGAGCCCTTTCCACTACACACGGAATGTTGGCTTCTGGAATTTGTAGTGTTTGTGGTAATATAACCTCTGCAAAATGTATCAGTTCGGTGCCTGGAACTGACTCTGGCAACCCCACAACCCTCAAGTTGTTCCTCCTCGACCTGTTTTCCAGGTCATCCACTTTTGCTAGCAGTATGGAATTTTGTCTCTGAAGTTGTGTGACGTTCGTGTTGGTATCCCGTTGTCTGATCTCTGTGTCTGAGATTCTTTGTTCAACTTGTGTCAATCTTGTTGAGAAGTGTTTGAATTCAGACGAAAGTGAGTCCATCCCATTTTGGAGCTGTTCAATCTTTGGGAGGAACAACGCTGACAACTGAGAGACTATGGGGTGAGTGTCATGTAATTGAGAGTCAAATGTTGCGTCCTCATTGTTGGGTTCTGCATGTATTTCTGCCAAATGCCTTGCTCTGCAGTTTTGTTCCTAGATGTCATGGTTTCTGTTCTATTTTTGAAGCTATGATAATATTTTTGCATACAGTTGTCTGACAATTGAGCTTCTTATTAAAACAGGAATCGGGTTAGTGAGAGTTCTAAGGGATATATGTATGTCCCTTTGCTCGGCTGCACCCCTTGTGTAATTGGCCCTATAGGAGTATCTGTAGTCCTGGTAGGTTGTGTTAGTCTCTCAATGAGGTCTTGGTCTTCACCATTATAGGAATGTCGCTGTGCTTGTTCAGGCGAGGGTGTATTGGGGCATTGGGGGGGGTTCAGGCCATAGGGTTTTACTCCTCACATGGCGTCATCATTACTGAGTGTGAATCGATTACCTCCTTTCCAATAATTAATTTTTCCTTTCCCAGGGCCCAATCCCCTTGCTGTGCTGCACCCCCCTTCGTATCTCTGCTATGTGTAGTAAGGGAGTTGTTTTAGGGTTAATGACCTTTCTGCCCAGCTCTCTGTCTTGTATGTCCTTTCTCTCCACCTGATGTCTGTGTATGGGCCTGTAAATTCCGTGCGCTGCGTGGCCTGTGCGCTATTACCCCTTCAAGTGATTTTTATTTCTGGGTATATTGTCCCTTTGTTTCTGGCCAGTGTCCCTTCTGATATAAATATATGTAGGGTTTTTAGTGTCTTTTTTGCAATATATAGCGTGGTTCTCTTAAGTTGCAGTTCCGTTCACGCTGCTATAATATGTTACCCTTGCCACGTGGGTCTTTTGGCTGTGTGTCAAATGGTCTCTTTATTACTCACTGTCTCTGTGGGTACCGGGCGATTTCCTCCGCTATCTTTTGTGCCTTTTTGCACTCCTCCGGTATCGTCGCTTTTATGCCTCTATGCCTTATGCGGGCGAGATGGTTGCTGCGCTTTCGCGCCACTGATGTACTGTCTGTCCGGGTGCCGGGGCGGTGAATTTCCCCCACACGCTTCTCTGGCCAACACTGACCTGTCCAAGGTGTTAAGGACTAGGGGTCATGTAAGGCTTGTGCGTTGGAGCTGATTGAGCGGTTTTTTAATAGTTTATTACTATCGCTTGTCCGGAGCTCTCTGTCCTTGCTTCCACTCTTCAGCTCCGCCTCCCGGAAGTCATTGTTTTTGTATTTTATTGTACCCTATTGTATCAATGCAATGTTTTGTGGACCCAGGACATACTTGAAAACGAGAGAAATGTATCCTTCCTGGTAAAATATTTTATAAATAAATAAATAAATTTTGGGGGGTTGGGTGGGTGGGTTGGTTGTACTGTTAGGGGGGACTTAGTATTTTTAAGTAACAGAGCTGTTAAACTTAGGGCAATGCCCTACAAAAGGCCCTTTTAAGGGCTATTGGTAGTTTAGGGTTAGCTTATTATTTATTTTATTTTGCGGTGTCTTTATTGTTTTTATAGGGGTATTAAATAAGGTTTAATTTTTTATTTTGGATAATTTTATTATTTTCTGTAATCTTAGATTTTGTTATTTTTCGTAATTTTAGAGTTGTGTTATTTTGTGTAATGTTAGGTTTGTTATTTTGTTTAATTTTAGATTTTGTTATTGTGACGAACCCCGGATACCCCGACTGGGTATCTCCGCCAACAGGTCCTGCTTCCTCCCCGGAGCCTGTAGCTGTAGAGTGGAGAAAGTGATTTTAGCAAGAGCCCACCCTAATAACCAGACAAGACCAGTATTAAGGTGAAACACAAACAGGCTTTATTGAGACACAGTTTATATAAACCACTGCCATCTGATAAGAGCCTAATCTGATCATGAAATCCCTGTCCCTACAGACAGGCTGGCGCCTCCATAGGAGCAGAGGTCATCTCTTTCTGTGACAAAGTGTAATCCTAATACAAATAGCAGTGGAGCTGGGGAAAACACAACAATTACAATAGGAGAGGGGGCTGCCTTGGCAGTCTAGTGTCTGTGACAGTGCTCCCCCCTATAGTCCGGCAGATCCGGATAGATCCCAACGGGTTGGCTTGGGGGTGTCCGGTGATGGCACTCCAATTTTAGGTTACCGAGAAAGGTCATCCCATCCCTCACAACATCTCCCACTAGAAAGCACCAAAACACATAAAACATAAAGTTCTTTAAACCCATGGGTTTGTGGCATTACTGTTGCTCCCTGCTGGCATTCGATCCCTGCACCCTGGAGCACAGGGATATCCACATAACGCCAAGTCCTGTCACTCAGTTCCCGAAAACAGTTTTCCAAATCAGGCCCCAGAACATGTGCCCACCCAAAAGCAGCACTCACAGAGTGGACTTCTGACTCTCCCATGAAAGGCATCTGCCGCTGGAGAATTGCCCCTTCTCTCTGCAATCTGGCCAGCAGCTGGGGAGAAGGCAGGGTAGCTGGGGCTGCTGTAGCACAAGGTTGGGGACCTGGGCTGACTGCCCAGCATTCCCAGGGTTCACAGGTGGAGGCTGTAGTCTCAATCACCCCCACTGGAAAATCCTCCTGGACGGGGAAAGGACAGTGATTAGCATCCACCTGACTGGTTGCCAGCTACACTGCTGGATGGACCACGGCTACTATTCCAGGGCTGTCCCTCCCTGGATCTAGGATGCATAATAGGGGTGGGCAGAGGCCAGCAGCGATCTGCCCCGCTGCCAGTTCTTCCGCTGGGTTGATATAGGGGACCACCTCAGCCTCCTCCAGGACCACAGGAACATACTCAGGCTTTACAGTTTCCACCACCTCTCCAGTTTAACCCAGTGGGGTTGGTGGAGGGCAGCGATCAATCTCCTTCAGCTCTGGCGCTTCTGCTGTGGTGATGTCAGGGGCACCCCTAGTCACTTCCACAGCAAACCCACCCCTGCACCAGGGTCCTCCATCTCCCAGAGTCTCCGGGAACCGGGAAACGTGGTGAATCCGAATCCAGGCCAAAAGCCCTCCACATGTCCATTGGGCATCCACCTCCCAAAATACAGAATCCTCTCAAGTTCCAGGGTCCATAGTCGGTGGGGAGGAGGCTGGCATGCGGTCCTCTCCAAATTATTATTATTTATTCCACAGGTAAGTTTTTATTTATTTTAAGGTAGTTATATTGTAACTTAGGTTAGGTTTAGGGGTTAATAGTTTAATTTAGTTTGTTGCGATGTGGGGGGGGGGGTTTGGCGGTTTAGGGGTTAATAGGTTTATTTTAAGAGTTGTGATGTGGGGGGGGTTTGGTGGTTTAGGGGTTAAAACTTTAATTTAGGTAGTCGTGATGTGCGTGGGTTGTGGATTAGGGGTTATTAGGTTTATTATTTTGTACTTTTTATTGAAGCTTTGTACTGATACATTAGAAACGCAAAACAATAACATGTTGACATCTTAATGATTATCCATCTGGATTATTTCACATATAAAAAGCTTGCTACAGTGATTTTCAGTAAACTTAGTCATTTAGAACAAAGAGCATATATAAAGACATTAGTGTTAACTAGTATGTGACAACATGTAAAACCAACACAAAGCGCTTATGTAAATGAATGAGTAAAAAACTAGTTGTTCTGTTCAGTACAAAGTGCAAATAATAATAACCCGGCTAAAGAACAAATAACACTACTAAGCTTACATGCATTACCCATCGGAGAAGAAGAATCAAAAGAGAAAGCAGAAATCTAAAAAAAAAAGAAAATTTTGACTTTGAATAATTTAAACATCATAGGATTATAGTCCACAATGTATTATTTTCTAAAATTGTATATATTAGTCCAATCTACAAGAACTGGGCTAGGTTATAAGTGATACAGTAACAGGATGTGGCGTCATACAGTAAAAAGATGTGATACTGTCATATAGTTACAGCATGTGATACTCTCATACAGTAACGGGACGTGACACTGTCATACAGTAACAGGACATGACAACGTCATACGGTAATGGGACGTGACACTGTCATACAGTAAAGGGACGCAACACCGTCATACAGTAACAGGATGTGACACCGTCATACAGTAACAGGATGTGACACTGTCATACAGTAACAGGATGTGACACTGTCATACAGTAACAGGATGTGACACTGTCATATAGTTACAGCATGTGATACTGTCATATAGTTACAGCATGTGATACTCTCATACAGTAACGGGACGTGACACCATCATACAGTAACAGGATGTGACACTGTCATACAGTAACAGGATGTGACACCGTCATACAGTAACAGGATGTGACACCGTCATACACCGTCAAACAGTAACAGGATGTGACACCGTCATACAGTAATAGGATGTGACACCGTCATACAGTAACAGGATGTGACAACCGTCATACAGTAACAGGATGTGACACCGTCATACAGTAACAGGACGTGACACCGTCATACAGTAACAGGATGTGACACCGTCATACAGTAACAGGACGTGACACTGTCATACAGTAACAGGATGTGACACCGTCATACACCGTCAAACAGTAACAGGATGTGACACCGTCATACAGTAACAGGATGTGACACCGTCATACAGTAACAGGATGTGACACCGTCATACAGTAACAGGATGTGACACCGTCATAAAGTAACAGGATGTGACACCGTCATACAGTAACAGGACGTGACACCATCATACATTAACAGGATGTGACACCGTCATACAGTAACAGGATGCGACACCGTCATACAGTAACAGGATGCGACACCGTCATACAGTAACAGGATGTGACACCGTCATACAGTAACAGGATGCGACACCGTCATACAGTAACAGGATGTGACACTGTCATACAGTAACAGGATGTGACACTGTCATACAGTAACAGGATGTGACACTGTCATACAGTAACAGGATGTGACACCGTCATACAGTAACAGGATGTGACCACCGTCATACAGTAACAGGATGTGACACCGTCAAACAGTAACAGGATGTGACCACCGTCATACAGTAACAGGATGTGACACCGTCAAACAGTAACAGGATGTGACCACCGTCATACAGTAACAGGATGTGACACCGTCATACAGTAACAGGACGTGACACCGTCATACAGTAACAGGATGTGACCACCGTCATACAGTAACGGGATGTGACACCGTCATACAGTAACAGGATGTGACCACCGTCATACAGTAACAGGATGTGACACCGTCAAACAGTAACAGGATGTGACCACTGTCATACAGTAACAGGATGTGACACCGTCAAACAGTAACAGGATGTGACCACCGTCATACAGTAACAGGATGTGACACCGTCATACAGTAACAGGACGTGACACCGTCATACAGTAACAGGATGTGACACTGTCATACAGTAAATAGATGTGATACTGTCATATAGTTACAGCATGTGATACTCTCATACAGTAACGGGACGTGACACCGTCATACAGTAACAGGATGTGACACCATCATACAGTAACAGGATATGACACCGTCATACAGTAACAGGATGTGACACTGTCATACAGTAACAGGACGTGACACCGTCATACAGTAACAGGACGTGACACCATCATACAGTAACAGGATGTGACACCTTCAGACAGTAAAAGGATGTGACACCGTCATACAGTAATAGGATGTGACACCGTCATACAGTAACAGGATGTGACACCGTCATACAGTAACAGGACGTGACACCATCATACAGTAACAGGATATGACACCGTCATACAGTAACAGGACGTGACACCATCATACATTAACAGGATGTGACACCGTCATACAGTAACAGGATGTGACACCGTCATACAGTAACAGGATGTGACACCGTCATACAGTAACAGGATGTGACACTGTCATACAGTAACAGGATGTGACACCGTCATACAGTAACAGGATGTGACACCGTCATACACCGTCAAACAGTAACAGGATGTGACACCGTCATACAGTAACAGGATGTGACACCGTCATACAGTAACAGGATGTGACAACCGTCATACAGTAATAGGATGTGACACCGTCATAAAGTAACAGGATGTGACACCGTCATACAGTAACAGGATGTGACACCTTCATACAGTAACAGGATGTGACACCGTCATACAGTAACAGGATGTGACACCGTCATACAGTAACAGGATGTGAAACCGTCATACAGTAACAGGATGTGACACCGTCATACACCGTCAAACAGTAACAGGATGTGACACCGTCATACAGTAACAGGATGTGACACCGTCATACAGTAACAGGATGTGACACCGTCATACAGTAACAGGATGTGACACCGTCATACAGTAACAGGATGTGACACCGTCATACAGTAACAGGATGTGACACCGTCATACAGTAACAGGATGTGACACCGTCATACAGTAACAGTATGTGACACCGTCATACAGTAACAGGATGTGACACCATCATACAGTAACAGGATGTGACACCTTCATACAGTAACAGGATGTGACACTGTCATACAGTAACAGGATGTGACACCTTCATACAGTAAAAGGATGTGACACCATCATACAGTAACGGGACGTGACACCTTCATACAGTAACAGGATGTGACACCATCATACAGTAACAGGATGTGACACCATCATACAGTAACAGGATGTGACAACCGTCATACAGTAACAGGATGTGACAACCGTCATACAGTAACAGGATGTGACCACCGTCATACAGTAACAGGATGTGACACCGTCATACAGTAACAGGACGTGACACCGTCATACAGTAACAGGATGTGACACCGTCATACAGTAACAGGATGTGACACTGTCATACAGTAAATAGATGTGATACTGTCATATAGTTACAGCATGTGATACTCTCATACAGTAACGGGACGTGACACCGTCATACAGTAACAGGATGTGACACCATCATACAGTAACAGGATATGACACCGTCATACAGTAACAGGATGTGACACTGTCATACAGTAACAGGATGTGACACCGTCATACAGTAACAGGATGTGACCACCGTCATACAGTAACAGGATGTGACACCGTCATACAGTAACAGGACGTGACACCATCATACAGTAACAGGATGTGACACCATCATACAGTAACAGGATGTGACCACCGTCATACAGTAACAGGATGTGACACCGTCATACAGTAACAGGATGTGACCACCGTCATACAGTAACAGGATGTGACACCGTCATACAGTAATAGGATGTGACACCGTCATACAGTAACAGGATGTGACACCTTCATACAGTAATAGGATGTGACACCATCATACAGTAACAGGACGTGACACCTTCATACAGTAACAGGATGTGACACCTTCATACAGTAACAGGATGTGACACCATCATACAGTAACAGGATGTGACACCATCATACAGTAACAGGATGTGACACCTTCATACAGTAACAGGATGTGACACCGTCATACAGTAAAAGGATGTGACACCGTCATACAGTAACAGGACGTGACACCATCATACAGTAACAGGATGTGACACCGTCATACAGTAACAACAGGATGTGACACCGTCATACAGTAACAGGATGTGACAACCGTCATACAGTAACAGGATGTGACACCGTCATACACCGTCATACAGTAACAGGATGTGACACCGTCATACACCGTCATACAGTAACAGGATGTGACACCGTCATACACCGTCATACAGTAACAGGATGTGACACCGTCATACACCGTCATACAGTAACAGGATGTGACACCGTCATACAGTAACAGGATGTGACACCGTCATACACCGTCATACAGTAACAGGATGTGACACCGTCATACACCGTCATACAGTAACAGGATGTGACACCGTCATACACCGTCATACAGTAACAGGATGTGACACCGTCATACAGTAACAGGATGTGACACCATCATACAGTAACAGGATGTGACACCGTCATACAGTAACAGGATGTGACACCGTCATACAGTAACAGGATGTGACACCGTCATACACCGTCATACAGTAACAGGATGTGACACCGTCATACAGTAACAGGATGTGACACCGTCATACACCGTCATACAGTAACAGGATGTGACACCGTCATACAGTAACAGGATGTGACACCGTCATACAGTAACAGGATGTGACACCGTCATACAGTAACAGGATGTGACACCATCATACAGTAACAGGATGTGACACCGTCATACACCGTCATACAGTAACAGGATGTGACACCGTCATACAGTAACAGGATGTGACACCGTCATACACCGTCATACAGTAACAGGATGTGACACCGTCATACACCGTCATACAGTAACAGGATGTGACACCGTCATACACCGTCATACAGTAACAGGATGTGACACCGTCATACAGTAACAGGATGTGACACCGTCATACAGTAACAGGATGTGACACTGTCATACAGTAACAGGATGTGACACCGTCATACAGTAACAGGATGTGACACCGTCATACAGTAACAGGATGTGACAACCGTCATACAGTAACAGGATGTGACAACCGTCATACAGTAATAGGATGTGACACCGTCATACAGTAACAGGATGTGACACCGTCATACAGTAACAGGATGTGACACCGTCATACAGTAACAGGATGTGACACCGTCATACAGTAACAGGATGTGACACCGTCATACACCGTCATACAGTAACAGGATGTGACACCTTCATACAGTAACAGGATGTGACACCGTCATACAGTAACAGGAT